>NC_057867.1:41193797-41249889 GCF_019393635.1 Dromiciops gliroides | reverse complement strand
CTGAATTCCCAGCAGCCCTCCAGAAGATCACCATCAAAGTGGGCCACCATCATCACCACCATCATCCTCCTTAGCATTTTCCACAGTGCTATTGAACACTATGTTTGCAAAGCCCTTTACCAATGTTGTTTCACTAGATCCTCACAACAACCTGGGAGGGTACAATGATTATTATGCATAAGGAAACAGAGGCATAAAGAGATTAAGTGACCTGCCTAAAGTCACAAAGCAACTAAGTGTCTGAGGCTGCCTTTGAACTCAGGACTTGCTGACTCTCCAATATAACACTTCCAGGGGTGCTACTGCACCCCTAGCAGGTCATGTACTGCTCCAACTGCTCTACTATTACACATTGACCTAGATAATACACAGCCTCTTTCACCTTTCACCTTTGGCACCAGCTGCCTAAAGAATCTTCAGCAGTGGGGGCGGCTAGGTGGCGCAGTGGATAAAGCACCAGCCCTGGATTCAGGAGTACCTGAGTTCAAATCCGGCCTCAGACACTTGACACTTACTAGCTGTGTGACCCTGGGCAAGTCACTTAACCCCCATTGCCCCGCAAAAAAAAAAAAATTTTAAAAAAAAATTAAAAAAAAAAAAGAATCTTCAGCAGTGGAGAATGACTTGGGAAATCCTACAAGCATGTTCAGTTGGTGGATAACATGCAAAAATGAAAGACAAAGTTATTTGGACAGTGAGGCTACAGCCCTTGGGCTTAACCTGTGGCAGATCTGTGGGCCTTTGCCCCAGCTCATCAGGCATTAGCCACTAAAAGGGTAAGGAGGTGGTGTCAGATGCTGCTGCTCCAGAGAGCAGAAGAGGCCACCTACAATTTCCATTTCCCAATTTGTCCTTTACCCATCACTGATCCAGAGAGCCATCCCTTGTAATAAAATATTTTTGAAGGTGGGGGGATAGCAATTCAGCAAAACTAACTGACACATTAATGGAGTCCAACAGCATATGCTGTGTTCTCTTTTTTTGCGGGGCAATGAGGGTTAAGTGACTTGCACAGGGTCACATAGCTAGTAAGTGTCAAGTTGAGGATGTGGGCTGAATTTGGGGTCAAATTGATCATGAGTTGTCCCAAAAGAATTACATGACTCAGTGACTCGGTTTCCCAAGTTTTATTGCAATACTGTGAGCGACCACAGGAAGAGAACCAGAATAGTGGAAAAGGTATCTCTCAAATAGTGAAAGAAAAGACAGTTATATTTATAGTATGGATAAATTGATTATCAGTCTCATTATAATAATCTCCACCTTGGGGAGGTACAGGGGAGGGCTTATCCTAATTTGGAATTCCTGGGGTCCTAATCCAACCCCCAAGGCAGGTACCTTTTTCAGTGGAGGTGTGTTTTGGGGGTGTACATGTCATAAGGTGAATCTGGGGACAAATTTGGCCTTTTCTGCACATGTCTCTTTCTGGTTCTCATGCTTAGTTTCAAAACATCTTCATTTTTCATTTTTTTCTAATCCAAGTTTCCATAGCCTGTCATTTCCTTTATTGTTATAGATTCAGGTCTTCATGGCCTCTCTCCCTCTGTTCCCTTTATGGGCATTGATTTCTGTGGGTACAATAACCTAGCATCCTGACTTGTAAGTTATCCATTAACTGGGATCTAACTCCCTTTTGGAGCTAATATCTGAATTAAAGCTTGGGTCTTGGGTTTTTCTATTAATCCCTTTTTTGCCTCCTACATCAAAGTGTCTGAGGCCAGATTTGAACTTAGGTCCTCCTGAATCCAGGCCTGGTACTTTATCCAGCATATGCTATATTGTACCTCCATATTCCTCCATCTCTGTAAAGAAGGGGATGAGATACAATAATAAAACCCAGGAGAAAATAGATTCCACTCAAAATAACTACAGAAATAGAAATCCCACTCAAAATAACTATAAAATGCATTAAAAATATCATTAGGGTCAATTACCCAGGCCCATCAAGCCCTGTATAAATATCACTACAAAACACTTGAAGAATTAGAGATCTTAGGGGCAGCTAG
Source organism: Dromiciops gliroides (assembly GCF_019393635.1). NCBI lineage: Eukaryota > Metazoa > Chordata > Mammalia > Microbiotheria > Microbiotheriidae > Dromiciops > Dromiciops gliroides. Next base: position 41,247,883 of record NC_057867.1, on the reverse strand, counting down.
GTGGCACAGTGGATAGAGCACTGGTCCTGGAGCCAGGAGTACCTAAGTTCAAACCTGGCCTCAGAACATTAACACTTACTAGCTGTGTGACCCTGGGCAAGTCACTTAACCCCAATTGCCTCACCAAAAAAAAAAAGAATTAGAGATCACTTACCTTATGAATGAGATGAAGGGGCCAGAGTAGATGGTCTCTCAGGTCCCCTTTCATCTCTAACTGTAAAAGCCGGTGGCTGATCTGGCCCAACACTCTCATTTTATGCAGTAGATGGTGAAGCTGGCACTCAGGGAGGGAGGTTTATTAACTTGCCTATAACCATAATAAGTATTAGAGCTGCTAAGTATTTACTGATCATGACTGGATTGCACCCATGTAATAAACTGATGATACAACCTAAATTAATTTATAAAACTGGTGCTGTATCAATCAAACTACTAAGAAGATGCTATATAGAGCTAGACAAAATAGAAAATTTCATTTGAAGGAATAAATAGTTTAGAATCTCAAGAAAAATCATTTTTAAGGGGTAGGAATGAGGGGAAATATCACTTCTAGACCTCAAAATATATTAGAAAGTGGTAATTATCAAAATTACTTGGTACTACTTAAAAAATAAAAAAAGAAATCAGTGGAATGGATCAGAAACAAATGAACTCAACAACATAGTGAATGATGAGTGGGAGAACAGAAATTTTTTTGTTTTGCTTTATTTTCAATCTTAATCATATTTTATTTTGTCCCAGTTACATGTAAAGATAGTTTTCAACATTTGTTTTTTTGTTGGGTTTTTTGGGGGGTTTTGGTTTTTTTGCAGGGCAATGAGAGTTAAGTGACTTACCCGAGGTCACACAGCTAGTAAGTGTCAAGTGTCTGAGGCCAAATTTGAACTCAGGTCCTCCTGAATTCAGGGCTGATGCCTTAGCCACTGTGCCACCTAGCTGCCCTCAACATTTCTTTTTATTTTTTTTAACTAATAAAGTATTTTATTTTTTTCCTGTTACATGTAAAGATAGTTCTCAACTTTTGTTTATACAGGCTTTCCAATTTCAGATTTTTCTCCCTCCCTCCCCTCCCTCCCCCCCCTTAGACAGCAGGTAATCTGATATAGGTTATATATATATATATATATACACACACACACATAATAACATTAATCCTATTTCTGCATTAGTCATCAACATTTCTTTTTAAAACATTTTGAGTTCCAAATTTTTCTCCCTCCCTCCCTTCTCTCCCCCCCCAGAAGACAGCAAGCAATCTGATATAGGTTATATATGTATAATTACATTAAACATATTTCCTCATTAGTCATGTTGTGAAAGAAGAATCAGAACAAAAGGGAGAAACCTCAAAAAAAAATTTAAAAACCTTCCAAAATAGAAATAGTATGGTTTAATCTGTATTCAGATTCCACAGTTCTTTTTTCTGGATGTGGAGAGCGTTTTCCATCGTGAGTCCTTCAGAATGAGGACATCAATACTTTAAAGGAATGCAAGGTATTCATAACCTAGAATCCATGACTTTGTTTTTTTTAAAATTGTGATCACTATATTGTGATGTAATTGCAATAATAAAAATAAGAAACCTTTTCCCCCCTCCTCAAAGCTCTTGTGCCTCTCCCTTTTCCCACCCTCTCAAGCCAAGAACCTTTCTCGTATTTTACTGAAAAAAAAATCAACGCCAGTAACAGAGAATTCCCTGTTCTCCCCTCCTTTTCATCTCCTATCGCCCAGATGCCTTCTGACACTATCCCTGAATCCACCTGTTTCACAGGAAGTAGCCCTTTTCCTGACCAAAGCAAACATGAACAAACAATGCCCTTCTATCCTGTCTTCTCCAGCAGATCACCCCCCTCTATCATCCCCACTCGCTCATTTTTCTTTAATCTCTTACTGTCTATTGGCTGCCCTTACCACCCCCATCCTCAAAGATCCCTCCCCTAAGCCATCCATTCCCAATGTACAATAGGTGCCATTCCTCTAGATTCTGACTGCTCATCATTCAATCGAAACTGCTCTTTCCAAAGTTGGCAACGACCCCTTAATTGCCAGATCTAGTGGCCTTTTCTCAAGCCACATCCTTCTTGACCTCCCCGCAGCCTTTAACAATGTTGATCGCCCTCATCTCTTTGGTACTCTCTTCTCTCTAGTTCTCTTGCTCATTCTCCTTATCTGACCACTTCTTTTCAGTGTCCTGTGATGGATTTTCGTCCAGTTCATCCCCAGTGACTATGTGTCCCAAGGCTCTGTCCTGGGCCCTCTTCTCTGTACATACTCTTGTACTTGATGATCTCATCAGCTCCCATGGATTCAATTATGTCCATACTAATGATTCTCATATCTATTTATCCACCCCTAACATCTCTTCTGACCTCCATTCTCTCATCTCCAACTGCCTATTAGACATCTTGAACTGTGCTTCCCATAGATGTATTAAACTCATCATGTCCAAAACATTATCGTCTCCCCCCTCCCCAGACACTCCCCTCTCTCTAACTTCATTCTTACTATCCAAGGCACAACCATCCTTTCAGTCATGCAGGCTAGGTGTCAGTCTCTATTCTTCACTCTCTTCCACTCTCCTTATCCAATCTGTTGCCAAGGCCTGTCAATTTTTTTTTTTTAGTGAGGCAATTGGGGTTAAGTGATTTGCCCAGGGTCACACAGCTAATAAGTGTTAAGTGTCTGAGGCCGGATTTGAACTCAGGTACTCCTGACTCCAGGGCCGGTGCTTTATCCACTGTGCCACCTAGCTGCCCCAAGGCCTGTCAGTTTTACTCTTCTAACAGTTCTCCTTTTTTCTTTCTTATATTGGCACCACTCTGGTGCAGGCCCTCATCACCTCACACCTGGACTATTGCAGTAGCCTTCTGGTTAGTGACTCTCCCTCAAGTCTCTCCCCATTCCACTCCATCCTCCACTTTGTTAGCATAGTGATCTTCCTAAAGTGAAGCTCACCATCATGCCTACCACCACCCTACCCATTAAGCTCTAGTGGCTCCCTTTACCTCAAGGATCAATTCAATCAAATTCTCTGTTTGGCATTCAAAAACCCTTCCTAACCTCACCCCGCATGCACCTTCCCAGTCTTCTTTCTTTCTTTGTTTTTTTTTTGTTGTTGTTGTTTGTTTTTTGTTTTTTTTTTTTGGTTTTGGCGGGGCAGTTGGGGTTAAGTGACTTGCCCAAGGTCACACAGCTAGTAAGTGTCAAGTGTCTGAGGCTGGATTTGAACTCAGGTTGTCCTGAATCCAGGGCCGGTGCTTTTATCCACTGTACCACCTAGCTGCCCCCCAGTCTTACACTTTGCACTCCTCCATGCACTCTTTGATCCAATGGCACTGACCTCCTTCATATTACTTGAACAAGACACTCCATTTTCTAACTGCCAGCATTTTCTCTGGCTGCTCTTCATGCCTAGAATGTTCTTCCTCCTTATCTCCATCTCCTGACTTTCCCAGCTTCCTTCAAGTTCCCACTAAAACAGAAAGCCTTTCCCACTGGGACCTCTTAAATCTAATTCCTTCCTTTTTACTAGTGACTATTTCCAATTTATCCTGTGGAGATCTCATGGTTATTTGCATGCTGTCTCCCTCATTAGACCTTAAGCTCCTTGAGATCAAGGACTATCTTTTATCCTTTTTTGTGGGGCAATTGAGGTTAAGTGACTTGCCCAGGGTCACACCTAGTAAGTGTTAAGTGTCTGAGTCCGGATTTGAACTCAGGGCCTCCTGACTCCAGGGCCCGTGTTCTATCCACTGCGCCACCTAGCTGCCCCTAGGGACTGACTATCTTTTACCTTTCCTTGTATCCCCAGTGTTTAACACAGTGCCTAGATGCATAGGAAATGTTTGTTGAATAAATAGCAGAGCTCTCAAGGCCCTGGACAACCTTCTGTTTCCAACCTTATCCCCATCACTCCCTTCCACAAACCCTCTACTCCAGTCAAATAGATCTGCTCTCTCTAGCTGGAACATGTCAGGTATATTCCTGACTCCAGTCCTTTGTTCTAGTCAAATAGATCTGCTCTCAACCAGGAGAACATTGTACACAGTAACAGCAACATTGTGTGATGATCAACTGTGATGGACTTAGCTCTTCTCAGCAATGCAATGATCCAAGACAATTCCAAAGGACTCGGGATGGAAAATGTTCACATCCAGAAAAAAGGACTGTGGATTCTGAATGCAGATGGAACCATACTATTTCTACTTTTTTTTGTAATCTTTTTCTTTTTTGAGGTTTTTCCCATTTGTTCTGATTCTTCTTTCACAACATGACTAATGCAGAAATATGTTTAATGTGATTGTACATATATAACCTATATCAGCTTGCTTGCTGTCTTGGGGAGGTGGGGAGAGAAGGGAGGGAGGGGGAAAAATTTGGAACTAAAAGTCTTATGGAGACAAATGTTGAAAACTGTATATGTGGAGGCAGCTAGGTGGCGCAGTGGATAAAGCACTGGCCCTGGATTCAGGAAGACCTGAGTTCAAATCCAGCCTCAGACACTTGACTAGCTGTGTGACCCTGGACAAGTCACTTAACCCTCATTGCCCTGCAAAAAAAAAAAAAAAAGAAAAGAAAAAAAGAAAAGTATATATATAACTGGAAAATAATAAAATACTTTTATGATTTAAAAAAATTGATCTGCCCTCTCTTGTCTGGAACACATCAGGTGTATTCCTGACTGCTACCCCGATTTAGAATGCCTTATACCTTCCTCTCCAGTTATTCACTAAAATCCCACCTGTTCAAAAAGCCTTCCCTGACCAACCCAGCCATCAGTGAATATTTACCATTAATTTGACAGCCTAATTTGGCTTATTATTCCAATGTTTTATCAATGTAGCCACACCATCCTCTAATTCTGTTCACAGCCTTGGGGAACAATTTCATAAGGTGCTATGGCAAACCCCCCCCCCCAAAAAAAAGATTTCAATCCATCTACTTTATGGTCGATTTGCTAATGATGTGACCTCTCCAGATTTAATTAGACTTGAGGGCAGACACATTGCCTGGCCCATGCTCAAAGCCTTGGCAGCATAGTAGGATTTGCAAAATGTTGTGTCCCATCATCACAACCTTGGAAGAACCCAAGGCTACCTCGAGTCTATCAGTAGACATCAAGGAGAAGACTCTGGTGGAGGGGCACTTCGATATGCCCCTTCTTATCATTCCATATCATTAGTCTGGGATTGTATTTCATATTGGTTTTTGCATCCACAACACCTGGCACAGTTCCTGGCACACGATAAGTGCCTAATAAATGATTGTTCATTAAATGAATGAATATATCCTGTTTCCACAATTAGAAAAAAAAAACTGTGCAGAGTAAGGAGCATATATTAGGCTATTCTATATGCCCAGAATACAAATAGCACATGGTAGACACCCAGTAGAAACTTGTTGTTAATCATGATGGAAATGGTAGAAAAAACAACCCTTCTATTGACCAAAAGCCAACTGGCTAGAACATTTCCAGTTAACTAGTATTTTTTCTTCTTTCTTCTGTTTTTAGGGAAAAGAGACAGATAACCTAAAAATGGGGTTGATTTTTTTTATTAAAGACAAAAAATTTCCAGAGGATACCTTGGGCACAGGTCACATTTAACTAAATTTCCTTCTTGTTCTCTGGTTGTTGTTCATTAATATTCAGAATAATGACCCCTGAGGCATTTCGAGGTCTTCAATTAAGTGAAGTTTAAATTATGTCCAGAATATTCTTCCCTCCTCCATTAAAATTCTCATCTAAAAAGCTAATGCAGCTGAAGTACAAGTTCTGGCAGGTCCTATTAATCTGGAAAGGCTTCAAGTACCAGCCCGGTTTGTTTACTGTCTGAGGACCAAACTGGCTGAGTTTGGAGAAGCCCATCACCAGGCTGTCCTTAGGGTGAATAAACGCTTTGACCATAAAAGCAAAATCAATCCAGGAAATAATGGATGAGTTGCAATTTGCATCAGCAGGAAGGACATCACAGATATTGGAAGCACTGTGCTAAGGGGTATACCATCTTTACTAAGAAAGAAAAGGGCACTAATGTGTTTTAGATAGATTTGGGAGAAGAAAAGGTTGAAATAAAAAGGATTTTCTAGTTAACTTTCAGCTCCTAGGGTCATATTATTTATGGGCTGGAAGAGACCTTAGAGATCACAGGATCGTGGTCCAAACTGTCCATTTTTTTTTTCAATTTAACTGTTTATTTTTCATTTAGTGAGCATTTATTTTCTTTCCTTCTCTCTTCCCTGCCCCCCCCCCAGAAAAAAAAGAAAAAGAAAACCCTTGTAACAATGTTGCATAGTCAAGCAAACAAATTCCTATATTCCCCTTGTCCCCTGGAACCATGTTTGATTATTGTATTGATCAGAGTTCTTAAGTCTTTCTTTTTTAAATTAATTCTTTTCAATGGTCAGAAATTGATTTTCTCTTCCTCCCACCCACACCTGCTCTCACCCTTATTACTGGGGGTAGGGGAGCCTTATAACAAATTTTTTTAGTCAGGCAATTGGGGTTAAGTGACCTGCCCAGAGTCACACAGTTAGTAAGTGTTAAGTGTCTGAGGCCGGATTTGAACTCAGGCACTCCTGACTCCAGGGCCGGTGCTCTATCCACTGCACCACCTAGCTGCTCCTATAACAACTATACATAGTCAAACAAAATAAATTCCAGAACAAATTGGTCATGTCAAAAAATGTCTTATTCTGGACTTCCTGGGCGGAGCCAAGATGGCAGAGGAAAGGCAGTGAGCTCCCGAACTCATGACAGCTCCAAAAAACATCCAAATAGGAGGCAGCTAGGTGGCGAAGTGGATAAGGCACCAGCCTTGGATTCAGGAGGACCTGAGTTCAAACCCAGTCTCAGACACTTATTAGCTGTGTGACCCTGGGCAAGTCACTTAACCCCCATTGCCCTGAAAAAACAAAAACAAGAAACAGAACATGCAAAAAACATCCAAATAACACCATATGAAAATGCCCAGAGCAGCAAAACTCACAGAAGAATGTGCTGAAATCATCTTCTAATGAAGAATGACTTGGAAGGTCAGAAGGAGGGAGCTGCTATGCTAATGCAGGAGTCGAGCCCAACCCCACAGTCACCCTGACACAGACCCAGTCCCAGGAAGGCCTCACCAGAGAAGGAGACCCCCAGAGCCTCTGAATCAGCTGAAGCGCCAGTGTCCTCTGGAACTAAGCTCACAGTCTGGTGAGTGGGCTGAGCCCTTGGCAGAGGGGAGACTACGGGGGCCTATGCTGGTGCTAAGGCAGAACTTGGATTTTACACCCGTGCTGAGAACCAGGAGGTAGGCTCGAGTAGCAGTGGCCCAGGTGGGGGAGGGGCACAGGCTCGTGGGAGCTAACAACCACAACACACAAAGCTGGTTGATTATCAAGTTGGTCTGGGGTCTTCTAAGGACCAGGGAATAGGACCGGTGAGTGAAGAACCTGATTCTCCTTAAATAATACCACCTGGGACTTCTTAAGCTTGGGATACAGCAGCCTGGAAACAGTGCCCCACTTTAAGGAGCTAAAAGTCAAGTAAAAGAAAGGCAAGATGAGCCGACAGAGAAAGGTGAGGACCATAGAAAGTTTCTTCAGTAACAAGGAAGACCAAGGGGCACCCTCAGAGGAAGATGTCAACATCAGGGTCCCTATATCTAAAGCTTCCAAGAAAAATATGAATTGGTCTCAGGCCATAGAGGTGCTCAAAAAGGACTTTGAAGATAAAGTTAGAGAAGTGGAGGAAAAAATGGAAAGAGAAATTAGGGAGATGCAGGAAAGACATGAGAAAAAAGTCAATAACTTGAAAAGTCAAATTAGCCAAATGGAAAAGGAGGTACAAAAGCTCTCTGATGAAAATCATTGCCTAAGAATGAGGATTGAACAAATGGAAGCCAGTGACTATATGAGAAACCGAGACACAATAAAGCAAGTCCAAATGAATAAAAAAAATAGAGGGCAATGTGAAATATCTTCTGGGAAAAACTGCTGACCTGGAAAATAGGTCCAGGAGAGATAATTTGAAAATTATTGGTTTACCTGAAAACCATGATCAAGGAAAGAGCTTAGACATCATCTTCCAAGATATTCTCAGGGAAAATTGCCCAGAAATTCTAGAAGAAGAAGCTAAAATAGAAATTGAAAGAATCCACCGATCACCTCCAGAAAGAGATCCCAAAAGGAAAATTCCTAGGAATATTATAGCCAAATTCCAGAGTTTTCAGGTCAAGTAGAAAATATTGCAAGCTGCCAAAAAGAAAGAATTCAAGTACTGTGGAGCCCCAGTCAGGATAGCACAAGATCTAGCAGCTTCTACATTAAAGGACCAGAGGGCATGGAATATGATATTCCAAAGGGCAAAGGAAATGGGATTATAACCAAGAATCACCTACCCAGCAAAACTCAACATAATCTTTCAGCGGAAAAAATGGGACTTTAATGAAAAAGACTTTCAGATATTTGTGATGAAAAGATCTGAACTGAATGGCAAATTTGACTTTCAAATACAAGACCCTAGAGAACCATAAAAAATTGGAGCTGGGGGAAATACCTGGGGTTGTACAGGGGGCGACTGTCTTGTGTCTGAGGCCCGGTTTTGGCTGGGATTCCCCTGGGTCCAGGGGTGATGCTTTGTCCACTGTGTCACTTAGCTAGGTGATGATATCTTTAGGGTTAAATTGAGGGGTGAAGGGAATTCACTGGGGGAAGGGGAAGGGCAGAGATAAAATCCTACATGAAAGAAACAGGAAAAGGCTTATGGAGTGGGGGAAGAGATGGGAGAGAAGCAGGGCAGAAAATGAATTTTACACTCATCAGAAAAGGCTCAAAGACCTTAAACTCATCAGACCTGCCTCAAGGAGGGACTAACAGACATACCCAACTGGGTGGAGTAATCTATTTAATCTGGGCAGTAAATGAGCCTAACACTCACCAGAATTGGCTCAAAGACCTCAATCTGGTTAGAATTGGCTCAAGGAGGGAACAATGTACACACTCAATTGGGTGTAATAATCTCTCTAATAAACTCTCTAAAATAGGAGGGGAAGGGAATAAAGAGAGAGGGGCAAAAGAAGGAAGGGCAGAGTGGGGGATGGGGACAGACAGGAGCAAATCCCTTTTGAAGAGTGATAGGATGAAAGAAGATGGATAATAGAATAAATATCATGGGGAAGGGAATAGGATGGAAGGGAAACAGTTAACAATAGTAATCATGACAAAGAAAAGGGGGAAAAATTGTACAAAAAATATTTATAGCAACTCTTGGTGGAGGCTAAGAATTGAGAATCAAGGGAATGTCCATCAATTGAGGAATGATGGAAAAAGCTGTGCTATATGATTGTAGTGGAATGGTCTTGTGCTACAGGAAATGGCAAACAAGATGATCCCCGAAAAACTTGGAAAGACTAATGAACATCGATGTATGGTGAAGTGAGCAGAGCTGAGAGGACATTGTGCATAGTGACAGCAGTATTGTTCAGTGAGCAACTGTGAATGATTTAACTACTCTCAGCAGTGCAATGATCCAAGACAATCCCAAGGAACTAATGAGGAAGCTTACTATGCACCCCTATAGAAAGTACTGATCAAAAGAACACTTGTGGATTGTACATATATAACCTGATTGTGATCTCGTGGAGGGGGGAGGAAGGGGAGGGAGGGAGGGAGAAAAATTTGGAACTCTAAATCTTATGAAAATGAACGTTGAAAAGTACCCTTATTTGTAACTGGAAAATAAAATAAATGCTTGTTGCTGAAAAAAAAATGTCTTATTCTGTATCTTGTGTCCATTGCCTCTGTCAGAAGGCGGATAGCTTATTTCTTAATTGGTCTTCTGAAATCATGGTTGGTCATTGTGTTGATCAATTCATAAGTCATTCCAAGTTCCTTGGTTTTACTGTGTTGTGGTGGTGGTGTATGGATGTTCAAGAAGGACTAGTATCTCTGGTCTGAGGACTTGCTGAGCCCTTTTCAGGTCTGCTTATCCACCTTTGGTGGCTACCTTGCACTTAACTCTCACCTGTGGCTCTAAGAAGCTGTAACATGTGCAGCAGCCACACCCCAGAAGACAGACAGAGTAACTGACAGGCCACAAACGCATTTCAATGACTTTCCCTGGTGGAATGGGAGGATGAGAACAATTCATTCCAACAGCCATGAAGTTTGTTACATTTTGAGTTTGAGTTCATTATCTCCTTCCTTCCCTCCCAGCCCCAAACAATAGAAGGTCAACATTTGACTTGTGTGTGTGTGTGTGTGTGTGTGTGTGTGTGTGTAAAATCATAGGATATATATTTCCTTTTTCTTTTTCTTTCTTTCTTTCTTTTTTCTTTTTTGGTGAGGCAATTGGGGTTAAGTGACTTACCCAGAGTCACACAGGCAGTAAGTGTTAAGTGTCTGAGGCCTATTTTGAACTCAGGTCCTCCTGAATCCAGGGCCAGTGCTCTATCTACTACTCAACCTAGCTGCCCCAGAATATATACTTCCATATATCATATATCAGATTTTTTCTCTGGAAGTGGCTAGCATCTTTCTTCATAAGTCCTTTGTAGTTGATTTGAATATTCACATGACTCAGAATATCTTAGTTACTCTTCAAACAATATTGTTGTTACTGTATACAATGTTCTCTTAGTCCTGCTCATTTCACTCTTCATTATTTCATGCAAATCTTTCCATGTTTTTCTAAAATCAACCTGCTCATCATTTTTTACAGCACAGTAGTATTCCATCACAATCATATACCACAACTTCTTTAGTCCTTCTCCAATTGATGGGCATCCCCTCAATTTCCAGTTTTTTGCCACCACAAAAGAGCTGCTATACACATTTTAGAATATATAGGTTCTTTTCCTTTTCCCCTGATCACCTTAGGGAACAGTTCTAACAGTGGTATTTCTGGGTCAAAGGGTATACACAATTTTATAGCTCTTTCGGTATAATTCCAGATTGCTCTCCAAAATGGTTGGATCAGTTCACAACTCCACCAACAGTGTATTAGTCTCCCAGGTTTTCCACATTCCCTACAATATTTGTCACTTTTGCCTTCTATCAAATTAGCCAATACATATTGGTAAAATAGCATTCCTTTCTATTCAAATATCATAATTTGTTTAGCTATTCCCCAATTGAAGAGCACCTCCTTAGTTTCCAGTCTTTGGAACTATAAGAAAGGCTTCCATAAAAGAATTGGAAATCAAGGAGATGCCCATCAATTGAGGAATGACTGAACAAATTGTGGTATATGAATGTAATGGAATACTATTGTGCTATAAGAAATGATGAGTAGGAGGCAGCTGGGTGGCACAGTGGATAAAGCACCAGCCCTGGATTCAGGAGGACCTGAGTTCAAATCTGGATCAGACACTTGACACTTACTAGCTGTGTGACCCTGGGCAAGTCACTTAACCCTCATTGCCCCATCCCCACCCCCCCAAAAAATGATGAGCAGGCAGATTTCAGAAAACCTGGAAAGACTTAAGTGGACTGATGCTGAATGAAGTGAGCAGAACCAGGAGAACACTTTACACAGTAACAGCAACATTGTGTAATGATCAGCTGTGATAGACTTAGCTCTTTTCTCAGCAATACAATGATCCAAGACAATTCCAAAGAACTCATGATAGAAAATGTTCTCCATATGCAGAAAAAAGAATTGTGGATTTTGAATGCAGATTAAACCATACTGTTTCTACTTTTTGGAACTCAAAATGTTATAAAAACAAATGTTATGGGGCAGCTAGGTGGCGCAGTGAATAAAGCACTGGCCCTGGATTCAGGAGGACCTGAGTTCAAATTTGGTGCAGACACTTGACACTTAACTAGCTGTGTGACCTTGGGCAAGTCACTTAACCCTCCTTGCCCCATCAAAAAAAAAAAACAAATGTTGAAAACTATCTTTACATGCAACTAGAAAAAATGAAATCATATTAAGATTGGAAAAATATATGATGAAATAAAATAAAAATAAATAAAACAAAAAGAGCTGCCATAATCACGCATATGGTTTCTTGTCCTCTTTCTTTAATTTCTTTGGGATATTGGCATAGCACATTTCTGGGTCAAAGGATGTGCAGTTTAGTAACTTTTTGGACCTAGTTCCAAATTGCTTTCCGGAATAGCTAGATCAATTTGAAGCCCCACCAATAGTGCATTAATGTGTCTGTTTGCCCCTCGGCCCCTCCAACAGTTATCATCTTCCTTTTTCTTTTTTAAATTTTTTTTGTGGGGCAATGAGGGTTAAGTGACTTGCCCAGGGTCACACAGCTAGTAAATTGTCAAGTGTCTGAGGCCAGATTTGAACTCAGGTCCTCCTGAATCCAGGGCTGGTGCTTTATCCACTGCGCCATCTAATTGCCCCCCATCTTCCTTTTTCTTAACGTTGCCACTCTGATGGATATGAGGTAGAACATCAGGATTCCTTTAATTTGCATTTCTCTAATTATTAGTGGTTTGGAACATTTTTCCATGTGGTGGCTGATAATTTAGATACCTTCTCTTGAGAACTGCAGGTCTCATCTGAATTTAATACACTTCACCAAAAGGTTTTCAGAGATTTTCCTCAGTCTTTAAGGCCTATGATTAATTGATTGATATCTGTTCTCATCTAGTGAAGGTATCAAGCTAATATGGAGTGGTTTTGACCTCCTCTCTTATCTGTCAAATATGGGCCTAGAACCTAGAACTAAATGAAGTCTAATGGCCCTCCTGGCTCTGACATTCTTTTTTTTTTTTTTTGCCGGGGCAATGAGGGTTAAGTGACTTGCCCAGGGTCACACAGCTAGTAAGCGTCAAGTGTCTGAGCCAGGATTTGAACTCAGGTTCTCCTGAATCCAGGGCCGGTGCTTTTATCCACTGTGCCACCTAGCTGCGCCCTAACTCTGACATTCTTTAATTCCAATTCAGTTAGCTAGAGGTCCGATCTCTTTAGCATCTTATTTACTCCAGATTTTTTGTACTTATACCTAATCTTTCAGTGATGGTTCTTTGTTCCTTTCCTAATATGATTCAGCTGCAAAATCCCACTCCCCAGCCATAAACTTTTTTTTAACTCTGGAGTCCTTGACTGTGTAATCTGGTCCCTGAACTTAGGAACTAAGTACCAGGGTACTGGATGGGGCCAAAGACTTGAGGCCAGAAGCCTAAACCGTTCTTTTTTTTTTTTTTTTGGCGGGGCAATTGGGGTTGAGTGACTTGCCTAGGGTCACACAGCTAGTAAGTGTTAAGTGTCTGAGGCCGGATTTGAACTCAGGTCCTCCTGACTCCAGGGCCGGTGCTGTATCCACGGAGCCACCTAGCTGCCCCCTAAACCCGTTCTTTTTACAAATGAGTAAACTGAAGCACAGAGGGGTTGAAATAATTTGCCCAGTGCCCACAACTGTCAGACAAAATTCAAACCCAGGTCTTCCTGACACCAAATCCAGTACTCCACCCCCTATGCTTAGAAATACAAGCCTAGAATAGATTCAGAAATAATACATGCTATAATAATTATGCTAATCTATTAGCAACACATAAGGTTTCTACTCTGGCAAGCTTCCTCTACAAGAACAGGGGTGGGAGGAGGGTATAGAAGAGGGGCATGAGTGCAGCACCAGCATTGGTTATGTGACCTCTCTGAACCTCATTTTTCTCATCTGTAAAACTTACACTACTTCCATCAGGAGGTTGTTGGGAAAAAAACACCTTGGTAACCATAAAGTGTTATAGAAATCTTAGCTGGGCTGGAAAAGTGTGTTGGGTACAGCTAACAATAGGCTATTCACTGCACTTCACTTAGCTGGTCATTGTTATCCACCCTAAAGGTAGCATTTCAGGGTGAGGTAACTGATTTCAATCTGCATATCATGCAGTAGGGCTGCCAAGATGCAGGTTTGCCAAATGACACCCATTTAACAGAAATAGACATTTAAAAACAGTATAGAAATATGGGGGGCAGCTAAGTGGCACAGTGGATAAAGCACCAGCCCTGGATTCAGGAGGACTTGAGTTCAGATCCAGCCTCAGACACTTGACACTTACTAGCTGTGTGACCCTGGGCAAGTCACTTAACCCTCATTGCCCCACCCCCCCAAAAAAGTATAGAAATATGCAATTGTAAATATCTCGTTGACTTTAGAACAGAAAGCAGTTTTTCATACTGAGGCCTTGACAAATTGCCTCCAGAAAAGATCTTAGGGCAAAAAGTGAATAATAGCATTTGCTAAAACTGTATTTGCTCATTTAAAAAAAACAACTTCGAGTTTTCATTTATTGTTTTGGCTTCTATTTTGTCCATCTCTGATTACAAATTACTAAGAATTTTTCCCTTTTTCACAATTGCAACAGATAAACATTCCATTGTTTATCCTTTATATTGTGATAGAGATTGAGAATTGTAGAGAGGAAAGGGCATAGAATTTAGAGAGCAGGCTACTGAATCTGGGAAGTCTGTGCCCTAAGAAACAAGACAAAGTCACTTAACCCTCATTGCCATGTGTGAGGGAAAAAACCATCCTCTTCTCAAGAATTCTCAGGAACTCAACAGGGGTATGACAAAGACTCTTTATTTCCTTCTCATGAGAAGGAGGCACCCTAGTGTGCAGCTGGTGGGTGCCCAGAAAAGGGGCTAGCAGGTCCTCTTTTAGGGTTACAATCTACACACAAAAACTATCAGTATTCCCACCCCTCTTCCTTGTATGGGCATAACTCAGGAGTAGACCTTATACTTCCTTATATGGACACAACTCTGGAGCGGACCTTATTGAGACCAGAGCTCCTTGAACCATGTGATTTTGTTAACCTGAGGGGGAGGAGGGGATCTGAGATCTTTGTCTTACAAACAGGTCAGGGGGAGTATGACTGACTGTTATATCCACATTGAGAGGAAACAACTACCCATTTTATCATACCGTGCAAAAATAAAATAAAATAAAATAAAATAAAAATCCTTCTTATAAGGGGTCAGCTAGATAGCACAGTGCATAGAGCACTGGCCCTGGAGTCAGGAGTATCTGAGTTCAAATCCGGCCTTAGACACTTGACACTTACTAGCTGTGTGACCCTCGGCAAGTCACTTAACCCCAATTCACACACACACAAAAACCCAAAAACAAACAAGGCAAGCTTTACCCCAAAGAGAAAATAGAAGAAAATACCTGCCCTGCCCTCCCAACACACACATACACACACACACACACACACACACACACACACACACACACACACCTTTGCGGAGCAAAACCCCCAAAGAATAAAATCCTCAATACTCACACACATGCGTAGTCCAGAAAAACAAATTCCCACATTGGCCATATCTGAAAATGTGTCTCTACATTTTAAGTTCATCACCTCTCAGTCAGGAGGTGAGTGGTTTGTTTCATCTTCATTCTTTTAAGAGTCGTAATTAAAAAAAAAAAAAGAGTCATGGTTTATCACTTCACTAATCAGTTCTAAAGTCTTTCAGAGTTGTTTAATCTCTTTAATATTGTTATCATTGTACAAATTTTTCTCACAGATCTGTTCACTTTACTCCCCACAAATTCATAGAAGGCTTCCCAATATCCTCTGAAACTCTCCATTTCATCTTCTCTTATGGTACAAGAACATTCAATCACATTCATAAATCACAACTTCGGGGCAGCTAGGTGGCGCAGTGGATAGAGCACCGGCCCTGGAGTCAGGAGGACCTGAGTTCAAATCCAGCCTCAGACACTTGACACTTACTAGCTGTGTGACCCTGGGCAAGTCACTTAACCCCCATTGCCTGCAAAAAACAAAAACAAAACATAAATCACAACTTCTGCCATTCCCTTGGGGATACCCTCTTAATTTTCAATCCTTAACCACCATGAAAAAAAAAAAACTGCTACAAATATTAGTATACATATAGATCCCATTCCTCTTCCTTCTATTTATAGGAGAGTATAGACCTAGTAGTGGTATAGTTGTGTCAAAGGGAATATACCTTTTAGTAACTTTTGGGGAATTGTTCCAAAATGAGTGGACAAAGACAATTCCAAAGGACTCATAATGGAAATACTCTCTATATCCAGAGAAAGAACTATGGAGTCTGAATGCAGATCAAAGCAGACTATTTTCACTTTTTTTTCTTTTTTTTTTCTTTCTTGTGGTTTTTTCCCTTTTGTTCTGACTTTTCTTTCACAATATGACTAATGTGGAAATATGTTTAACATGATTATACCATATAACCTATATCAGATTGCTTGCTGTCTTGGGGAGGAGAGAGGGAAAGGAGGGAGGGAAGGAGAAAAATTTGGAACTCAAAATCTTACAAAATGAATGTTGAAAACTCTTTATACATAATTGGAAAAAAATAAAATACTATTGAAATCTTTTTTTTTTAATGGCTGGACCAATTCACAGTTCCTCCAGCAGTGCACTAATATACTTTTTTTCCTGCTGTTCCTCCAATATTGTCATCTTTGCCAGTCGGAGGTGTGTAAGTTTTCATATGGTTATTGTATGGCTTGGATTTTTTCCCCTGGAGAACTGACCATTTATTTACTTGGTATCATCAATTTGAATTAGTCCCTTATGTTGGCTGTTGTCCTTCATTCTCAAAGAGGACCAAAATGATATCACTATGTTAGAGTCAAATTATATTTTGTCCAACTGTGGCTGATCAGACCAGTACAAGCTTGGAATGCTCTACCCTAGGGTGGGAACAAATAATCCATGTGAACATTTGGGTTGGATTCTCTAAATTTGTGCATCTCACATTTCTTTTGAGCTATGTCAATTCTACTTTGTTCATGGAGTTCAGTGTTCTCTGATTAGGGCACGCCATGATTTTCTTGGCAGAGACACTGGCATGGTTTGCCATTTCCTTCTCCAGCTCATTTTACAGATGAGGAACTGAGGCAAATTGGGTTAAGTGACTTGCCAAGGATTACACAGCTAGTAAGTGTCTGAGGTAGGATTTGAACTCAGGTCCTTTGGATTCCAGGGCCAGCACTCTATCCACTGTGCCACATAGCTGCCCTCTTTGCAGTGTACTAAGTAAATTAATTTAAGTAGTATTGTCACTTTTATTGTATTGGCCTGACCTAAACACTCAAAACTCATAAAATATTTAACATTTTCTCCTGTCTTATCCTTATTTATAATACAATGATGTTTCATTCCTCCAAGTATATGTTAACTCTGGTCATTGGACAACAGCCCCATATTTAAAGTAAGAGTAGCAACAATTCACTTAATTATAGGGAAAGCATGGGGGCAGCTAGGTGGTGCAGTGGATAAAGCACTAGCCCTGGATTCAGGAGAACCTGAGTTCAAATCTCACCTCAGATACTTGACACTTACTAGCTGTGTGACCCTGGGTAAGTCACTTAACCTTCATTGCCCTGTGCAAAATGTGTGTGTGTGTGTGTGTGTGTGTGTGTGTGTGTGTGCATGGAAGGCAGTAATTTGCCTATGGCTATAGGAATGTAGGACAAAAGCTTTTATATCTTACTAAAACATTATTCAAATTACTATTTTACTGAGATATATATGATTGGGTATACTTTGTTATTTTTCAAAATTTTGGGGTATACCTATGGGAAAGCAGGACAAAAGTTTTTAGATCTTACTAAAATTATTCAGATGAACATTTTTCATGACATCAAAATGACTGGATATTATCAAAGAAAAAAATATGTACTCTGAGTTTTAGGTACAAGTCTTCCAGGAACAACAGTCTTTATTAATTTAACACAATTCCACATCATTTGAGGTGACATTGAAAAAGGAATAATGAACAAGGAAGGGTTCATATATTAACATACAATTTAGGGTTAACATTCTAAAACGGTAGTCACTATTCACTTCCTTCCTGGACTACTGCCCTCAAGTGATCTCCTGAAGTACAAAGGGACCTCTTCCCTGGAATGCAGTGGAGAAGGGTGGGTCATAGCATTGTCAGTCACTTCAGGATAGAGACGGAGGGGCATTTTCTTCTTTGACCTAACCCAGCCTCAAACAGAGAAGTCTGGAAAGGCCTTTTTGGACCAGAGAAATATATTTGTAGATAAACTAAAAAGGAAGATTTTAATATGTTCCATTATTTTTTGAAATCTTAGACAGGCAGCCTACAGCTGCCTCAGTAGGCCTGCTAAATGGTTGGCTTCTAACTTCACTAGCTATCTTGGCAGAATATGAAACAACTTTCAAATCATGGCTGAGAAGTGTTAGCTCATTTGATATCTTTTTTATAAAGGTTCCAGCACAGCCTAGCTCCCCTAGCTTAATAACTGACATTTATTGGGTTCCAAGGTTCTTTTTTGTACGTTAGTTCATTTGATTTTCATAGCAACCCTGTTAAATTAGTATAAGTATTATGGTATGCATTTTACAGATGAGACAACTGAAATTAACAGAGGTTGTCGAAAAATAGATCTAAAAGTACAAGGGATGGGGGCAGCTAGGTGGTGCAGTGGATAGAGCACTGGCCCTGGAGTCAGGAGTACCTGAGTTCAAATCTGGCCTCAGACACTTAACACTTACTAGCTGTGTGACCCTGGGCTAGTCACTTAACCCCAATTGCCTCACTAAAAAAATATAATAAAATAAAAGTGCAAGGGAGATCAGATGCCAGCAAGTCCTACACCCTCATTTGACAGAGGGAGACCCAAGAAGGTAAAATGGCAAAGATCACACATAGATTCTTAGATGTAGAAGATGGAAGAGACCCTAGAGGCCAGCTAGGCTAGCCCCACTTTTTTGTGGGGCAATGAGGGTTAAGTGACTTGCCCAGGGTCACACAGCTAGTGTTAAGTGTCTGAGGCTGGATTTGAACTCAGGTCCTCCTGAATCCAGGACTGGTGCTTTATCCACTGCGCCATCCAGCTGTCCCTACCCTGCTTCTTTACTCCGAGCTGAGCTACTATTCCCCCCACCACCACCCCTGAAGCTTCCATCATTATGGAACTCTACCTTAACTCCTTCCCTCTCCTCCTGGGTCCCCCACCCTCCTCCAAGGGGTTCTGGAGTTACAAGTTGTTAGCCAGCGGAGGAGGCTCAGGCAGAACTCTCTGAACTGGTATAAATCAGTTTGCCCCTTGGTACCATAATGCCATGGCTAGTAACAGCAACATTGTGTGATGATCAACTGTGATAGACTTAGCCCTTCTCAGTAGTGCAATGATCCAAGACATTTACAAAGAACTCATGATAGCAAATGTTCTCCACATCCAGAAAAAAGAACTGTGGATTCTGAATGCAGATTGAACTAGACCGTTTCTACTTTTGTTGTTGTTTTTTCTCTTTTTCGAGGTTTTTCCCTTTTGTTCTGATTCTTCTTTCACAATATGACTAATGCAGAAATATGTGGCACAGTGGATAAAGCACCAGCCCTGGATTCAGGAGGACCTGAGTTCAGATCTAGCCTCAGACACTTGACACTTACTAGCTGGGTGACCTTGGGCAAGTCACTTAACCCTCATTGCCCTGCAAAAAAAAAATATTCTCCACATCCAGAAAAAAGAACTGTGGGTTCTGAATGCAGATTGAACCATAGTGTTTCTACTTTTTGGCTGTTTTTTTTTCTTTTTTGAGGTTTTCCCCTTCTGTTCTTATTCTTTTTTTAAAGTTAAATTATATATATATATATATATATATATATATATATATATATTGGTGGGGCAATTGGGATTAAGTGATTTGCCGGGGTCACACAGCTGGTTAAGTGTCAAGTGTCTGAGGCCCAATTTGAACTCACATCCTCCTGAACCCAGGGCCGGTGTTTTATCCACTGCACCACCTAGCTGCCCCTTTGTGTTCTTATTCTTCTTTCAAAACATGATTAATGCAGAAATATGTTTAATGTGATTATACATATATAACCTATATCAGATTGCTTTCTGTCTTGGGGAGGGCGGAGGGAAGGGAGAGAGGGAGAAAAATTTGGAACTAAAAATCTTATGAAAACAAACGTTAAAACTATCTTTACATGTAACTGGAAATAATAAAATACTTTTATGATAAAAAATTAAACAAAAATAAATAAATAAATAAATAAATAAATAAATAAATAAATAAATAAATAAATAAATAAATAAACAAATAAATAAATAAGAAGGCCAGAGAGGGGGCAAGAATATTTTTGCCTGGGTACTCTTAATTATAATCAATATGATGTTGTTGATATATACCCTTTGTAGTAGAATTTTCCCTTTTTCTTAGTAGAGGACAGTACTTTCATTTTTATTGGAAGTGTTTCCATTCCTCGGCTGCACTTCCCAAATATGATCACCAGAGGTCATGATCACCTAAGCTAGAACCACAATTCCCCCGCCCACTTGGCTAAGAGGCTTACTTTCTGTTTATTCCTTCCCAACGCTTCTTTTTTTCCCTTTCCCTCCACCCCCAAATAAACCAATGAATGAGCTGACTGCAGCAACACCCCCTCCCTTAAACTTTGGCAGAGCTAGTGTGTTGTGAAATCTTCCTGCCTCTAAACTTAGGATGAAAAATTGTGGGGCTGCTAAGTAACCCCAGTTCCAACTGCCCCCGAGTCTTGCAGAGAGCTTTATTTTGAAAAATACCAAACCAAAACACCAACATTAAGGACAGGCACGGTGAGGGAGCCCTAACTAAGCCAAAAAGGGAGGAGGGGGCAGGAGAAAAACTGCAAAGGAGAAAAGTAACCATGAAAAGGAAGAAGTCTTTTTCTAAAATTCATAGCAGTAAAAAAAAAATTTTAAAAGAAATAAAAATCCACAGCAGCTCCCCATTGTAACTGTTTTGGTTCTCAAAACACATCTGAAGGAGGTAATGCAGTGACCATGAAGCCAGAGAACCTTCCAGATCTGTAATACTGCAATCATAAGCCTGTCTGCGAAGCTATGGGTCCTTTGGACTCAACTTTGGACCTGTGGGTCCTTGGAAAAGTCACTTTCCTTCTCTGGGGTTGTTTCCTCAACTATAAAATAAAGGGGTTGGACTAGCTCAGGCTTTATGATCTTATGATTTGCTGCCCCACTCCTACCCAGTCTTTTGATACTAATGTCTATTTCTTAAAACTGCCACAGCCTTAGAGCATAAACAAAGCAATTCTGGACTTTCTTTTTCATGCTATATTCATAGATTATTCATCTCAAATTAAAAGGGAGCTCAGAGGATATCAATTCCAACTCCAACTTCTTTTATAGCACAGGGAGAGGTAAAAGAATTTGCGCAGGGTCATCCAGCCAACTGGTAAGTGTCCAAAGCAGGATTCAAAGCCAAATTTTCCGATTCCAAATCCAGTGCTCTATCCACTATACCACACTGCTTCTCTCTTTTCAAAGCTTGAAATATTTGTTGAATTTAATAGAGTACATTTTTGAAACCTGATCATAACGGAGTGATTACTCACCCCACTCCCATTCTGTGTTTGGCTTTTTTCTCTAATTATTTCAAGTACCCCTTGCTGGAAGAGCCATTCCCCAAATGAAAATTGATCAAAGGATATGAACAGGAAGTTCTCAAGGGAAGCTATCAACAGCCACATGAAAAAAATGCTCCAAATTGCTAATAATTAGAGAAATGCAAATTAAAGCAACTCTGAGCTTATACCTCACACCCATCAGATCAGCACAGTTGACAGAAAAGAGAAATGCCAATTCTTGGAAGAGATGTGAGAAAAATAGGCATATTAATGCACTGCTATTAGAACTATGAGTTCTAGCAATTCTGGAAGGCAATCTGGAACTGTGTCCCAATGGTCACAAAAATGCATATATCCTTAGGCCTATACCCCAAAGAGATCAAAGAAAGAAGAAAAAGATATGTGTGTATGAACCATATTTAGCAGCTCTTTTTATGGTGGCAAAGAACTGTAAACTAAGGGAGTACCCATCAATTGGGGAATGACTGAACAAATTATGGTATATGAATGTGGTGGAACACTATTGTACTGAGAGAAATGATAAAGGGGACAGCTTTAGAGAAACCTGGGAAGACCTGTATGAACCGATGCAGAGTAAAGTGAGTAGAACTAGGAGAACAATTTATAAAATAGTAACAATATTGTAAAGGTAAACAACATTGAAAGACTAAAGAACTCTGATCAAAGCAATGACCAGCCATTATTTCATTAGACTCATGATAATACATGCTACTCACCTCCTAACAGAGAGGTAATGTGATGGATTCAGGGTACAGATTGAGACATATTTTTTTGGACATGGCCAGTGATATAATTTGTCTTACTTGACTATGCATATTCATTATAACGGTTTTGTTTTTCTCTCTTTTTTAATGGGAGGAAGAGAGAGGGATGATTTGCATCATTTGAAAAAATTAATTAAAATTTTATAGTATATTAATGTAATGGAATACTATTGGTCTGTAAAAAATGACAAGGGGGACAGTTTCAGAGAAGACAGGGAAGAGTTCAGTGAACTGATACAGAATAGAGTGAGCAGAACCAGGAGAACGATTTATACTATGTTAACAACATTGTAAAGACAATTCTGAAACTCTCCAATCAACACAACAGTCAACTGTGATTCCAGACGCCCAACAATAAAGAATACTACCCATCTCCTGAGAAAAAGGGGATAGCCAGATGTAGAAAGAAAGACACCTTTTGGCTCTTCATGTTAAATTCTTTATTTCGCTTCATGAAAAAAATAGAGGAAAATGTGAAAGACACATTTTGGGATTTGGCCTATGTGGGGCACGTGTTCTGCTTGAATATGCAAGGTTCCCCCCTTCTCCCAGGGGTGTGGAGATGTAGGAGAGAAAAAAATAAAAACTTACTAAATTTAAAAAGGGCAATTAAATTTTTTCAAAAAGAACCTCTTGGGGCAGCTAGGTGGCACAGTGGATAGAGCACCGGCCCTGGAGTCAGGAGGACCTGAGTTCAAAATCCGGCCTCAGACACTTGACAATTTACTAGCTGTGTGACCCTGGGCAAGTCACTTAACCCCATTCCTCACCAAAAAAAAAAAAAGAACCTCTTATTGGCTTTATTCACTCTTAGATCTAGAGCTGGAAGGGACCTCAGGGGCCATCTAGTCCAACCCCTCAATTTACAGAGGAGGAAACAGGCCCAGACAGGTTAGGTGACATGCTCAGGCTCACACAGCAACTGTAAGAAGTGGGATTTGAAACCCATTTTTCCTGACTACAAGTCCAGCATGTAGCCATTTTATCACGCTGCCTCTCTTGAGTGCTCCCCTGACTTAAATCTCCTGTTCACTAGACAGGTGCTTTAAGTTTCAGAGTCCTAGGGAAGCTATTCATCAAGACGAAAATTCAGAAGGGAATATGGATAAGCAGGGTAGTTTTTTGATTATCATTGTGTTAAATTTAATATACAATTTTTCAAAATCTATGCAATAACAGGTCACAGTTTATGTAAAATTCTTTTATGTTCCTTGTATAGTAAAATATTTATCTTTGTGATGTTTAAATTCATAATAAAACTTTTTAAAAGCTATTTTTCTTTCTTTTTTTGGGGGGGCAGTGAGGGTTAAGTGACTTGTCCAGGGTCACACAGCTATTACGGGTCAAGTGTCTGAGGCCAAATTTGAACGTAGGTCCTCCTGAATCCAGGGCTGGTGCTTTATCCACTGCGCCACCTAGCTGCTCCTAAAAACTATTTTTCAAATCCTCCTTTGGCTAACTCAATTTCTAGTTGGTATTTGACCTACCTTGTTTACTGAGCTTCCCTGTTCCAGTTGAGGTCTCTCCATTACCATTTTTTGAAAGATGCCTTACGTGTCTTGCAATAATAATCTCCTTGACCTGTACAGTTAACCATCCTGACATTTTTTTATTCTTCCAAGGGCCTTATGGTTTTGACCCTCAGCATATATTTTTCATGGGTTTCAGATAAGGTGTTTGTAAATGGTCTCCAGGCTTCTTCTTGGTTATTGATTTTTTTTAAACTCTGCCTTTTCATTTTCCCTAATGCTTACATTTAGTCTAGCTCCTTTTTTCTTTTTTTAAAAGTTTTATTGATGCCTTTTGGCTTTTTTTACATACACCTCAGTTGCTTTCAAATATAGCCTTCTCCTCTCTCCTCATCTAATGCTACTTTGTAACAAGGAATTAATGGTTAAGCAAAATCAACTGATTCATTGAGCTACCTGTGGTCCACTACCTCTCTACCTAAAAGAAGTACGTTTTAGGGGCAGCTAGGTGGCACAGTGCATAAAGCACCAGCCCTGGATTCAGAGGACCTGAGTTCAAATCTGGCCTCAGACACTTGACACTAGCTGTGTGACCCTGGGCAAGTCACTTAACCATCATCGCCCCACACAAATTAAAAAAAAAAGAATTATGTTTCATCCCTTGTCCTCTAGAAACAAGATTTCACATTTAATCTGAGTTCTGCTGCTTTTTAGTGGGGTTATCATTTACTTTATTGTAGTTACTGTATATATCATCTCCTTGGTTCTACTTTCTTTTTTCTACATCAGTTCATACCAGTCAGTCAAGAAGCATTTATTAAGTACTTGCTATGTGCCAAACACTGTGCTAAGCTATGGGGAGACAAAGAAAGACAAAACCAGTCTTGTCCCTCAAGGAGTTGACATTATAATGGGTGAGATAGACATCATGCAAAAAAAACTTCATACAAGAAACACACAGTATAAATGGAAGGTATTCTCAGAGAGAAGGCAGAGGGTAGATAAGTTGATCAGGAAAGGCCTCCTGAAGAAGGTGGGATTTTGTTGTTGTTTGTCAAAGAGGACCATGACATCAGGGTATCATGACTTGCAATGAATTGGATTTAAGTGAGGCAGGGATGTACAAGGTCACCAACCTCACTCTTTCCTATAGAGCCATTTGGGTCCAATGGCAAGATATACATCAGGATGACTGGAGATGGCCAAGGATATTTCAGGCAAGTGGGGTTAAGTGACTTGCCCAGGGTCACACAGCTAGTTAAGTGTCTGAGGTGAGATTGGAACTAAGGTCCTCCCAACTTCAGGGCTAGTTCTCTATCCACTGTGCCACCTAGCTACCCAGATGGCCTTTTAGGTAAGACTTGAAGGAGGCCCTGAAATGGAAATGAGGAAAAAGAGCATTCCAGGCATGGGACACTGCCAGCAAAAAGATGTGGAGTTGGGAGATGAATTATCACATGAAAGGAACACCAAGGTCAGTGTAACTAATAATAGAGTATATGGAAATAATAATAGAATAACATAATAAATATAATAATATGATAATTATGTAATATAATAATGTAATAGAGTATATGAAAAGGAGTAATGTGAAGGAAGACTGGAAAGGTCTGGAGGGGCTAGATTATGAAGGACTTTAATTTTCTTCTTTTCTTTTCTTTTTTTGGTGAGGCAATTGGGGTTAAGTGACTTGCCCAGGGTCACACAGATAGTAAGTGTTAAGCGTCTAAGGCCGGATTTGAACTCAGGTACTCCTGAATCCAGGGCTGGTGCTTTATCCACTGTCTTCTTTTCTTTTTAAAAATTTAATCATAAAAGCATTTTATTATTTTCCAGTTACATGTAAAGATAGTTTTCAACATTTGTTTTCATAAAATTTTTAGTTCTAAATTTTTCTCCCACCCCCCTCCCCAAGACATAAAGCAATCTGATATAGGTTATATATGTACAATCACATTGAACATATTTCTGCATTAGTCATGTTGTGAAAGAAGAATCAGAACACAAGGGAAAAACCTCGAAAAAGAGAAAAAACAACAACAAAAAAGTAGAAAAGGTCTGGTTCAATATGCATTCAGAATCCACAGTTCTTTTTTCTGGATGTGGAGAACATTTTCCATCACGAGTTCTTTGGAATTGTCTTGGGTCATTGCACTGCTGAGAAGAGCCAAGTCTATCCCAGTTGATCATCACACAATGTTGTTGATACTGTGTACAATGTTCTCCTAGTTCTGCTCACTTCACTCAGCATCAATACACTTAAATTTTTCCAGGTTTTTCTGAAATCTTCCTGCCCATCATTTCTTACAGCACAATAGTATCCCATTACATTCATATACCACAACTTGTTCAGTCATTCCCCAATTAATGGGCATTCCCTCGATTTCCAATTCTTTGCCATTGTGAAGGATTTTAAAAGCAAAACAGAGGATTTTGTATTTGGTACTGGAAGCAATAGGGAACCACTGAAGTTTACTGAATGAAAGTACTGGGGTGACATGGTTAGACACATTGTTTAGGAAGATCACTTTGGCCACTGGGTGGAGGGTAGAATGCAGTGGGGCAAGCCTTGTAGCAAGGGAGACCAACCAGCAGTCCATTGCAACATTCCAGGTGTAAGGTAATCAGTGCCTGCGCCAGAGTGTCAGCTATAGGAGTGGAGGGTAGGGGACATAGAGGAGGGATATGGCAAAGATAGAAATGATAAGCCTTGGCCACAGATTGATTGGATATATGGGGTGAGTGCAAGGGAGGAGTCAAGAATGAGAACAAGGTTGCAAGCCTAGTAGCTTTCTCTGAATTACTCATATGCATTTGTTACAAGACAACAATATTCCATTGCATTAATTTCCCCCAGTTTATTCAACCGTTCAGAAATCAAAGACAGACCTCCCCTACCAGCTGGGAGGAGGATGGAAGGGGTGGGGTGAGATGCTATTGCTTGCCATGAAGAGTGAAAAAAATCACTAATGGTTCAGCCCTCTGTGATCATTAACGGAGACTCACCACCAGGGTGAATAAGTCAACAATGCCTGTAGCCTTCTGTCCCTACCAAACAGACATAGGCTTAGGCACTGGAACTGTGATCTCATTTTTATATAGAACTCTGAGATGAGGAAATGCCTCTACCAATGCAGTTTGGCACATTTTCTGTAACCTACAGTCTTAGAGAGTTATGTTTGGTACTGAGAGTGACTTGCCCAGGATCACAGTGCCAACATGCCCCAGAGGCAGGATTTGAACCCAGTTCTTTCTGGCTCTGAGGCAGGTTCTCTGTTGGGTGGGGTGAAAAAAATCAACAATGCCTCAGGCCTCCATAACTACGAAGCACTTGAGAATCAGAATCTCCACCACCATGTCTCCATCATGGACCAGAGCCTCAGATACCAGGCCACGTGGTGATAAAACATTCTTCCTGGCCCCACATAGTCCATATGAAGGATATCTTGTGACTACATCAATCACCCCCTGTCTTTTGGAGATAAACTGATTTGCTGAATGGTAGGTTAGCCAAGCCCCTGGGGTCCCAATTATTTCTTCCTTGTTGTTTGGGAAAGAATACAGTGATAATTAGAGCACTGGCCCTGGAGTCAGGAGGACCTGAGTTCAAATCCGGCCTCCGACACTTGACACTTACTAGCTGTGTGACCCTGGGCAAGTCACTTAACCTCAATTGCCTCATGAAAAAAACCCCAACAACAACAAAAACAAGAATACAGTGATAATGCCCTCTAGCATCACATGAAAGCTTTGGGGTGGGAGCCCCAATTTAAGGGTACTTCCTTGTTCCATAGGCTAGCAAACACTAATCTGCACAGGCTGGCTAGATGAAAACCTCCTTCCCCCACATGAGCCCTACCCCTTCCAACTCCCTATCTATTGTGCCCTTCTCTTCCACTGTGCCCTTTGCAAGCCTTATTCTATAATTAATGAACTCTCCTTCATCTTAGACCTTTGCCTTTGAGTTTCCTTTCACCATCTTGCAATCATGAAAAACTTGACTCCCCCCAGAAGACACTGCATCCCTACTTACCCTCTCTAGTATTGGTTATTACCTTCTGCCAAGCTTCAGCCATGCTGAGCCAAGAGAATAAGTAGGCATACTCCATGGTCCTTGATGCCATTTCCAGGCCCTCCCTCTGCCACCTAGAAGCCTCTGGGTTCCATAGTGGTTAGAGTGCTGGGCCTACAGTCAGGAAGACTTGAATTCAAATCTGTCCTCAGACAGTAATTGTGTTACTCTAGGCAAGCCAATTAACCTCTGCTTGCCTCAGTTTCCTCAATTATAAAATGCAAATAATCCTGTTGTGAGGATCAAATGAGATAATATTTGTAAAATTACAGAACCCAATGCCTGGCACATAGTAGGTGCCTAATAAATGCTCATTTCCTTCCTTCTGTCACTCAGCAACCTCTCTTCCTTTGCTCTTTACCATGTACTCCTGTATCCCTCTATCCTTATCCTGGTTCCAGTTTACTATCAGCCCTCATGTCCTCATCTCTCTTCCCACTTGGCTCACAGTCTTCCTAGACTCCAACTCCTAACCTTATAATGGGAGACTTCCATATCCATGCTTATGTCCCCTCAAACATCTTGGCCTCCTAGTATATCAGCCTCCTTCGTTCCTGTGACCTCCAAGTAAGCCACACACAGGGATTTTGATGTCATCATCTTTTCTAACTGTTCTTCATTTTATTTTTTTTTAATTTTTTTTAGTGAGGCAATTGGGGTTAAGTGACTTGCCCAGGGTCACACAGCTAGTAAGTGTTAAGTGTCTGAGGCCAGATTTGAACTCAGGTACTCCTGACTCCAAGGCCGGTGCTCTATCCACTGCGCCACCTAGCTGCCCCTCTAATTGTTCTTCGACCTTCACAGCCCAGGATTCTGAAATTCCTCCCTCAGACCACAACCTGTCATCCTTCTGCTTCTCCCTCTGCCTGATTCCATCATCATCACTTCAGCCCCCAGTCATTCTATACCTCCCTACTCATCTAGACAATCACCCCTTTTCTGCCCTCACTTTTTCCACTTTACCTTTTCATTAACTGGTTCAATGATGTACTATCCTTGACTTTCACATCTTTTCCCTCCTTGCCTTATCACTACCCATGCCTGATCATACACCCCCCCCCCTATGCACTTCCTCTGCTCCCACTACCATTCAGTGACAGTAGGTCTCAGCTGGAGGAGGTCACATGACTGTGGATACTGGGTCCAATACAAATGAATGCTATCTAATCTCACCTGGGGTCACTGCATGGCAATACCTTTATTCTTTTCCACTTGACTATCTGACTACCCACAACAGCTCTTCCAAACTTCTTTTTTAATTGAAAGCAAAAACAGATATCCAGAAAGCTTCATATAAGACCCAACTGACTCATTTTATCCCAAGAGCATTTGTAGATGTAATTGGCAGGATAGAAAATAGATGGAAAATGGAACAAATTTGTCAATAGTGATCTAAAGAGGAACCATCACATTTGGAGACTATGATTTTAGTATTTGATATGTTATAAGAAGAACTTTAAAGAACATGAAGAATTTTAGAGAACATGTATGTTGAATGTGTGAAGCGAGGCCTGACCAGACCAATTACAAAGAGAAAAGCCATGCTGGATGTTACACAATTTTGAAAGCATGGAGGAATGATTTTATACAACATGAAGGCAGTTTGTTTCAGTGGAAGTCAGAGTTTAAATCTCACCTCTGATATTTATTACCCATTTGACCTTGGCCAAAACACTTAAAATCCCTGGGACTCAGTTTCCTACTCTGGAAAATGGAGGGGTTGGGGAAAGAGTTAGACTAGATGGCCTGTGGGTCATGGGTAGAAAATGGCTTTTTGATGGAATAGAGGACACAGGAAAGCATATTGATATAAGCAATTAAGAGGAACTGAATGTGGATATAGTGATAACATTCTAATTGAGGGAGAAGCAAGTGTCCATTTTGAATTTTATGTCTTCAAAGGATGTTGAGAAAGTTAAATAAGAAAAACAAAGTGGGGCAGCTAGGTGGCACAGTGAATAGAGCACCAGCCCTGGATTCAAGAGGACCTGAGTTCAAATCCGGCCTCAGACACTTAACGCTTACTAGCTGTGTGACTCTGGGCAAGTCACTTAACCCCAATTGCCTCACCAAAAAACAAAAACAAAGGGTCTGGGAGTAGATTCGTTCAGTTCTGAGAGTTTGAATAGGGGGCAGAGAAGGGAGAGTAAAAATATAATAGTTTTTAAAAAGGAAGAAGGAGATAGAACATGCCATTTCTCATAATTACAGGAGAAAAAGAGCATATATACATGGAGGAAGGCATGAGGGAGTAGGCCATCAGGTGAACTTTACTCTTCTTTTTTCCCTTTTATTTTTAAATTTTTTTTCACAAAAGTATTTTATTATTTTCCAGTTACATGTAAAGATAGTTTTCAACATTTATTTTCATAAGATTTTTAGTTCCAAATTTTTCTCCCTCCCTGTCTTCCCTCCCCCCTCCCCAAAACAGAAAGCAATCCGATATAGGTTATATATGTACAATCACATTAAACGTATTTCTTCATTAGTCATGAAGAAGAATCAGAACACTAGGGAAAAACCTCAAAAAAGAAAAAAAAACAGCCAAAAAGTAGAAACAGTATGGTTCAATCTGCATTCATAATCCACAGTTATTTTTTCTGGATGTAGAGAACATTTTCCATCACAAGTCCTCTGGAGTTGTCTTGGATCATTGTGTTGCTGAGAAGAGTTGTCTGTCACAGTTCATCATCAAACAATGTTGCTGTTACTGTGTACAATGCTCTCTTGGTTCTGCTCACTTCACTCAGCATCAGTCCACTTAAGTCTTTCCAGGTTTTCTGAAATCTGCCTGCTCATCATTTCTTACAGCACAATACTATTCCATTACATTCATATACCACAACTTGTTCAGCCATTCCCCAATAGATGGGCATTCCTTCAATTTCCAATTCTTTGCCACCACAAAGAGAGCTGCTAGAAATATTTTTGTACATGTGGGCCCTTTTCCCTTTTTATGATCTCTTTGGGATACAGACCTAGTAGTGGTATTACTGGGTCAAAGGATATGCACAGTCCAGCCAAAAAAAAAAAGGATATGCACAGTCCCATAAGCCCTTTGGACATAGTTCCAAATTGCTCTCCAGAATGGTTGGATCATGAGCTTAACTCTTGTTTGTTTTTTTTGTTTTTTGTTTTTTAAGTGAGGCAATTGGGGTTAAGTGACTTGCCCAGGGTCACACAGCTAGTAAGTGTTAAGCGTCTGAGGCCAGATTTGAACTCAGGTACTCCTGACTCCAGGGCAGGTGCTTTATCCACTGTGCCACCTAGCCGCCCCCCCTCTTAACTCTTAACTTAAACAGATGAAGGAAAGTTGAATTCACACACACCCCAAAAAACAATGTGTAGAAATTGGTGTAGAAAGAAACTCAGCCAGACATTGTATTGCAGGCCTGTAATCCCTGTCACTGGAGGAACTGAGTCTAGGGGACTGAGTTTAGGAGTTCTGAGCTTTAATAGGGCAAAAGTTGATCAAGTGTCCATACTAAGTCTAGCACCAATATGGTAAGCCTCAAGGAGTGAGGGACCACCTTGCCACCTTAGAAAAAAAGAACTGGGCCAGGTGAGAAATTATTTTTTTTAATTTATTTATTTTTTAATTTATTTTTTTAGTGAGGCAATTGGGGTTAAGTGACTTGCCCAGGGTCACACAGCTAGTAAGTGTTAAGTGTCTGAGGCCAGAGTTGAACTCAGGTCCTCCTGACTCCAGGGCCAGTGCTCTATCCACTGTGCCACCTAGCTGCCCCCCAAAACTGAGAAATTATTAAAGCTTCCATGCTGATCAGTAGTAGAATTAGACCTGTGAGTGGTTGCTGTACCTCCAACCTGGGCAAACTTGGGAAAAGAGAGGGAGAGGAAGGAAGGAAGGAAGGAAAGAAGGAAGGAAAGAAGGAAGGAAGGAAGAAAGGAAGGAAAGAAGGAAGGATAGAGAAAGAGGGAGGAAGGGAAGGAGATTGGGAGGGAGGAAAGAAGGAAGAAGGAAGGAAGAATACATCAAATTCAATAGTGAAATAATATGGGATCGAGGTGGGGAAGTGGTTAAAAGGGAAAGTAATACCAATGAGGGAATAAATGCAAGTAAACCCAACTTCCTGATCCTGAAATGGGGAGTTTGAGGTGGAGAAAAAAGCAACAGAGTTTAAGGAGGTAGATGGCCTCTTGGACAATCTGAGAACAGCTGAACAAAATGATGGCATAAGAATCCTGGGTTGTACAAAATGACAGAGTGAAGTGAGCAGAACCCGTAGAAGAAAACATAGAAAGACCACAACATTGTCAAGAAAAATCGCTTTGAAACACTTAAGAACTCTGAGCTGGACCAATAACCTCCATGCACATACATTCAGAGTACCTAAATTCTGAAAGAGGAGATGGACACAAGGTGAAGAAAGAGTTATTTGTACTTTTGTACCCAGCCATCATATTTTTTGGGGGGGGGGTGGCTAGATGGTTTGTGAATCCTCTTACTATCTTAAACCTTTTCCTTTTTTACTCTCTCCAATCTTTTGGCTCTCACTGAGAAGACTTGGCTCCGCCCTGATGAGATGGCATCCCAAGCCACCATTTCCAAATTCTCTTCCTTTGTCTAACCTCTCCCCCACATATTAAGGCAAGCAATTGAAGGCAAGCAATATGATACTCGTTATTCATGTGAAGTCAT
Source organism: Dromiciops gliroides (assembly GCF_019393635.1). Classification (NCBI taxonomy): domain Eukaryota; kingdom Metazoa; phylum Chordata; class Mammalia; order Microbiotheria; family Microbiotheriidae; genus Dromiciops; species Dromiciops gliroides. The sequence continues at coordinate 41,215,560 of NC_057867.1, read as the reverse complement.
GCAAAACATATCTCTAACTGCCACTATCTTCCAGCATCTCAAACTGGATGTTCTATAGATCTCTTAAAACTGAACGTCCCAGGGGCAGCTAGGTGGCGTAGCGGATAAAGCACCTGCCCTGGATTCAGGAGTATCTGAGTTCAAATCCAGCCTCAGACACTTGACACAATAGCTGTGTGACCCTGGGAAAGTCATTTAACCCCAAGTGCCTCATCAAAAAACAAAACAAAACCTGAACGTTCCAAACTGAACGTATCTTTCCCCCAACCCCCCCCCCCCCACACACACCCTCTGTCACAGCCTCTCACATTCAGGTTGGAAGTCTCTTACTTGGGGTCTCTCACCTACGGTGTTTCACAGTCTCCTGAACACACACACACACACACACACACACACACACACACACACACACACACGCACAACTCCTCACTCCTCAGGCCTTTTTGCTGGAAGTTTTTTTTTTTTTTTTTTTTTTGAGGCCAGGAACCGTGCCCTTGCCTTTCTTTGTATCCCCCAGGGTTAGGTGCTTAATTGATGCTTTTTGACTATCCTCGAGATCTGTGAGCCTATGCACGGCCTCATTTTCCTCTTCTGTTAAATGAGAGCATTGGACTAAATGGCGTCAGTTTCCCTTCCAGCTCTAAATCTAGAATTCTATTTCTCATGGATGGGAAGATACTATCAGATTGGGGGGGAAAACTACCATTCACCAGGGGGACATTTTGCTTCATTGCCTGTCTGGTGGGTTTTCGGAACTCCTAAGAGCTCAGGAGAACCAGGGGGGATTAAATAGATTCTGGGACATTTCTACAGATCCACCCTAGGACAACGGACATTTTAAAAAGGAAGGTGACTGTAATTTAATATGAGGGACTTCCGGAGAACTGGGAGTGGAGAGACTTCCGGGCGAGGGGGCGGGGGAAGCAGGGAGGGGAGGGGGCCAAGGTGTCGGGGGTGGGGGGGGGTGGAAGGGCTGGGAGGAAGAGGGTTGGACAGCAACCAGCAGGAGGTAGAGGAGGAGAAACGGGCAGGCCAGGCCCAGTTGGAGGAGGTGGAGGGAGGAGCTGTTGGGGGGAGGGGGAGGGGACGGCTCCAATCAGCAGCAGTAGGCCCCAGCTTCCTAGAAACCGCTAAGAGCTCGGGCGAATACTGCCTGGTGATTGGCTGGGACCAGGCTTGGCTCCTCTGCCCTCCTTTGTCCTTGACGAACACTGCCAGCGTTCTCCCTTCCCCCACCCCCAGCAGAGCTGAGCCTGCGTGGCAGTTCCCCAGCCCAGAATGGCTGCTTTTTACAGACTGGCTCGTTTGAATGGCAGGCTAGGGATCAAATTACTCCAGCTATATGTCTCAGAGCCCCTCTGTTCCCAGGAAAGGGGGCGTTCCATCCCTGGCAGGCCCCACTGAGAGCTGGCTACTCTGGCCAAGGTACACAGTTCCTCCAGACAGTTCACATTCCTTCTCCCGGCCAAGATCCGGAGCAGGGGGAAAAAATCATAGCAACAGGCCCCAGCTCAAGTGAATGGATTGCAAAGAAGGAGCCCAGGGGATCTGGATTCCTTTCCCTTCTTCCTGGTTTTTGGGGCACCGGCCTTTGAGTCACCACAGGGATCCTTAAAAGCTGCCTGACCACATACCAGTGATAGTCCAATGGCCAGATTGGACACACGCAGGCAAATGAGTGGAGGAGCCCATATGCTGTGGGAGGCCACAGGGCACTTGAGCCAAAACACCCGTCCCCATTAAAGAACATTCTCTTCTCCCTGTTCAATCACCTGGGTATTTGACCCCCAAAGGGCCCCTCTGCCCCAGTTCAACTCCCTCTGGCCACTTCTTGCCATGGAAAATGAAATCTTTTACTCTTTTATGGGTTCAGGGAGGTTCTCTCAAGGAATGATATCAAATTAATCTGTAAGGAAGGGGCTCTCATTTGGGATTTTCTCCAATGGCCCCCAAGTAGTCACTGTACTTCCCCAATAATCTCTGTCCTGATGCCAGTGATGAGAGACCTTTTCACCTGAGGGGAGGGGAAACCTCTCCGAGTCTTTTTGGCATCTGATTTTGATATGCATCAGAAATGCTGTCCTGTGGGGGGTGGCATTAAGGAGCACAGATAAAGGACAGATACATGGCAAAGGGTTCACGCCACCCCGTCCAAGCCTTTGTTTTCAACCTGTGCATTTGGCTACCTGCAAGGTGGGTGGGCCAGGCAATACTATTAATAATAGTAATACCATTTATATAATCCTTTAAGGTTTGCAAAGTCCTTTCCATAATATCTCATTTGTTTCTCATGACCCAACGAAGTGAATGTTATCATCTCCATTTTACAGGTGAAGAAACTGAGACAGGTTGAGTGATTTGCAAAGCTAGGAAGTATCTGAGCCAATATTGGTACTTTAGTCTTCTTGACTACACGTGCTGGTGTTTTAGCAACTTTACCATCTACATGCCTGAGGCAAGGGCAGGAATGGTTCTGTGAGGAAGATCTGATTTTCAAGGGATAGAAGCCCAGCTGGGGACTTGTGGGAAATGTTCTAGGTATCCTTTCAATCAATCAATAAAACATGAATTAAGCACCTCTTATGTTTATAGTACTTATGTTAGAAGCTGGGAATACAAACACAAAAAAAATGAAACAATCCCCGCTCTCCAGGAAAGCAGCAGGTCACAAATGGAAGTGAGGGATTTTATGAAGCAGATGTGAAAAGGGAATAAGTTTTAGGAGAAAACTCTATTTGAGAAGAGAGAGAGGGCTAATTGAGCTATAGTGTGTAGTGGAAAGGTAAATAATGTAAAATGAGGTTGGAAATATGGATTAGGGATTGATTGTGAAAGTCTTTAAACAATAAACAAGGAAGTTTATATTTTAACCTAGGATCAGTGGGAAACCACCAGTGTTTATTGAGTGGGAGAGTGACAGGGTCCATCAGCAAAATGGGCAGCCCTGTTTATGGAGAGAAAGAAAATCTCTCAAATTAGGCTAGTAAAGGCCTGTTTGGGAAGGGAGGAAGCTAAGGAATGAGTAGTCATAGTAATGGCCAAGAAAATTCTAATAGATTAAGCTAAAGAGCTACCCCAGCAAGTGTCTCCCACAAGAAAATTATAATTTGCAATGCTAAATTACCTAGTTCTACCTCTTAGACTTTGCCTACTGACTCCACAATGCATTGAAAGCTCAGGACCACCATTCTCCAGGATTTCAGGGAGGCTTGGTACTCTGTGTTGTTCACAATTCAGATGCTGGGAATGGTGACTATGGAGAAGAGCTGGGAGGAAATAGGCCATCATTAAGTATTTTATGTTTTGGTTTTTTTGGTGGGGCAATGGGGGTTAAGTGACTTGCCCAGGGTCACACAGCTAGTAAGTGTCAAGTGTCTGAGGCTGGATTTGAACTCAGGTCCTCCTGACTCCAGGGCCAGTGCTTTATCCACTGCGCCATCTAGCTGCCCCCATCATCAAGTATTTTAACATACATAATGTAGAAAGGAATTAGATTTGTTCACAGAAGGGAGAACTAGGAACATCAAGTAGTGGTTGTAAGAAGCAAATTTAGTTTTGAAGTCAAGAAAATCAGTTACTGGATTCTGATTCAATGATTCTATGAGTTGCTGAACAGGAAGGGACCCCAGCAATATCCCTAATATATTCTCTGTGTCTTGTTCTGGATTGCAATAAGGGCCCTGGTGCTCCTATTCTTTTTCTTTTTCTTTCTTTTTTTGTGTTTTGTTTTGTTTTGCAGGGCAATGAAGGTTAAGTGACTCCCCCAAGGGCAGCTAGGTGGCGCAGTAGATAAAGCACTAGCCCTGGATTCAGGAGGACCTGAGTTCAAATCTGACCTCAAACACTTGACACTTACTAGCTGTGTGACCCTGGGCAAGTCACTTAACCCCCATTGCCCCACAAAAAAAGGAAAAGAAAAAGTGACTTCCCCAAGGTCACAAAGCTAGTAAGTATCAAGTGTCTGAGACTGGATTTGAACTCAGGTCCTCCTGAATGCAGGGCTGGGGCTTTATCCACTGTGCCACCTAGCTGTTCTGCTCCTATCATTTTTCATTCACTGCTAGAAGAGGCAGGTGGCTTGTCTGAGAGGGAATGGGATGTATTTATATAGGTTCCAGTGGTTCTATCTATATATGCCACCAGTTTCAAGGTAGAATGCTGAAGGTAGGACAGTGTCATCCCCTCCCCCTCTTCCCTCTTCCATGGGGTAAAGGTGGAGAGGGGAGTGAAGGGGGAAACGGGAAGTGTCAGCAGGAGCAGCCAAATGCGATTGGGGAAGTCATACAGTGCAGCCATATGGCACTGAGGATAACGTGCCAGTCCTAATGTGCCTTTTCTCATGCCCTTTAAGTATATGGAAAGGTTCGTGTGCCTCTAGGTACAGGAATTTCTCTACCTGTCACTGGTACCTTTTGACAGTAGTACCATATTTTCTTCTTTTACTTATTAAGTAGAAAACAATGGTAAGTTCTAGCAATCATGGTCCACTTGGTGGTTCAAGAAATCATGGTCCATTTGAGTCCAGTCTGCCACTACCAGCAGTGTTGGTTATTCCTAGAGTGAATGTTTCTTTTTCATTTGTCAGGGACTCAATAAGGACCCAGGGTGAAAGTAATCAGTTATGAGGCAGCTATGGGACACCTAAGTGCCTTAGTGGCTTTGATAGAGCACCAGCCTGTAAGTCAGGAAGACCTGAGTTCAAATTTGATCTCAGACACTTATTAGATAAAAGCTACAAGTTCGGCAAGTCCAAAAGTACTCAGATAATGGATCGTTTAATATTTACTAAGTGCTTACTTCATCCACCCAGACAGTTTTCTGAGGCTGTCTGGCACTGTGCTAATACAAAGAAAAAAGACAGTCCTTGCTCTCAAGGAACTCCCGTCTTAAACAGGGGTAATAACATATATACACATATAGGCAACTATGGGGTTCAGACAGAGTAGACGGAAGGCACCCTTCGAGGAGAAGGCTCTGGTAACTGGAAAAACAGGGAGAACATGGCCTTTGAGCTGAGTCCAGAAGGAAGCCAGGCATTCTAACAGGCAGACATGAGGAGGGAGAACATTCGAAACATGGGGAATAGTCATTACACAGGTACAGAGATGGGAAATGTAACATCTTGTATGAGGAACAGTAATTAGGCCAGGCATAGCTGGATATGAGTGCACTGACAGATGGAACAAGACTGGGAAGGTAGGAAGAGCCTATGTTGCGAAGAGCTTTAAATATCAAAGTGGATATTTGATCCTAGAGGTAATGGGGAGCCTCTGGAATTAATATTGTGTAGGGGGGAGACATGCTTAAGCCTAAACTCTAGGAAAATCACTTTGGCAGCTGCTTGGAGGATGGAGTGGGGAAACCCTTGAGGGAGGATGGCTAATTAGGAGACAATTGCAATAATCCAGGCAAGAGGTGATGAAATCCTGAAGGAGAGTGGTGGTTTTGTGAGTAAAGGGAAAGGGATGGATCCAAGAAACATGAATGTTCAATTATCATCTCTATGCAGATAATTCTTTTCTTTTTACACGGACAATTATGTAAAATATCACCATATTAGTCGTTTTTTACAAGAAGACTTGAATATAAGGAAAAAAAATGAAAGTGAGAAATAGCCTGCTTCAGTCTGTCAATCAACATCAGTTCTTTCTTTGGAGGTGGCTAGCCTGTCTCATCGTAAATCCTTTGGGATTGTCTTGGATCATTCTATTGCTGAGAATAGTTAAGTCATTCACAGTTCTTCATCAAACAACATTGCTGTCTCTGTGCACAATGTTCTCCTGGTTCTGCTCACTTTACTATATATCAGTCAGGCCTCTCTGAAATCATCCTGTTTGTCATTTCTTAGAGCACAATAATATTCCATCGCCATCATATACCACAGCTTGTTTAGCCATTCCCCAATTGATGGGCATTCCCTTGATTTCCAATTCTTATTCCAATTCACAAAAACAATTGCTATAAATATTTTTTGTACAAATATGTCTTTTTCTCTTTTGGGGGATGTCTTTGGGATATAAACCTAGCAATGGTATTGCTGGATCAAAGGGTGTGCACAGTTCTATAGTCCTTTGGGCATAGTTCCAAATTGCTCTCCAGAATGGTTGGGATCTTTTCACAACTCCACCAACAGTGGATTAACATCCCAATTTTCCCACATCCCCTCCAACATCCAATATTTTCCTTTTTTGTTATATTTACCACTCTGATAGGTGTGAGGTGATACCTCAGAATTGTTTTAATTTTATACAGATAATTCTTAAATCTATTTATCTGGCCCAAACTTGTCTCCTCCAATGTCATATCACCAACTCCCTAGTAGGTATCTCTGACCAGTTGGTCATTCCATAGACATCTCAAACTCAACATCTCCAAAACGGAACATACTATCTTTCCTACCTTTTGTTTTTTTTTCTTCCCTCATCTCTTCTCCTCTCTTCCTAATGTTCTATTTTGGACAGGAACCCTGAGGTCTTCTCCCCAACCCCTCCATTTAGTTATTGATTTTGACTAGGTAATCAGGAGGTAGGCCTGAGTAGCAGTGGCCTAGGTGGGAGAAGGGCACAGACTCCTGGAAGCTAACAACCACAGCACACAAAGTTTTGCGGTCTGGTTAATTAGCAAGTTGGCCTGGGGTTATCTATGGACCAGGGAACAGGCCAGACAAGTGAAGAAGCTGCCCCTTCTTAAATTATACCACCTGGGACCCCCTGAAGCTTGGGACAGTGCAGCCTGGAAACAGTGCCCCACTTTAAGGAGTTAAAAGTCAAGTAAAAGAAAGGCAAGATGAGCAGACAGAGAAAGGTGAGGACCATAGAAAGTTACTTTAGTGACAAGGAAGATCCAGGTGCACACTCAGAAGAGGACAGCAACATCAGGACCCCTATATCTAAAGTTTCCAAGAAAAATACGAATTGGTCTTAGGCCATAGAGGCGCTCAAAAAGGACTTTGAAGATAAAGTTAGAGAGGTAGAGGAAAAAATGGAAAGAGAAATTAGGATGATGCATGAAAAACATGAGAAAAAAGTCAATAGATTGAAAAGCCAAATGGAAAAGGAGATACAAAAGCTCTCTGACAAAAATAAATATTTTGACTAGGTAAAAGAGGCCTTTTTTGCCTCCTTTCCTACCTTAATCACTGAGTGGGCAGTGCCTCAGGCACACTGAAACCTGTGAATGCCCTTAGTTTAAAAGGCAAAGGTCTCCCACTGCATGGGGGGGGGATGTCCAGTTGTCCTGATAAATATCTTTACACTGGACCCAGATGGCTCTGGAAGAGAGAGTGAGGCTAATGACTTTGCATAGCCCTTCCTCACTTAAATCCAAATTCACTGCAAGTCGTGACTATACCCCTCCTCTGCTGTCCTGGTCCTCTCTGAAAAGGAAGAACAAACAACAACAACAACATTATTTCTGAAGGTATCAACATCCTTGCAATCACCCAGGCTTGGAATGTCAGTATCATCCTCTAATCCTACCTCTTGTCCTGCACATCCAATCTGTTGCCAAGGTCTGTTGTTTGACCTTTATTTCTTTCCTACACTTGCTCCAAACTCTCAAATAAATCTCTTCTCACTTTGTTTGATAATTTTTAGATGCTCCCTGAGGTGTAGCTAAGTTTCCTGAGCCTTTTGGAACATGATTTTTGTTTAGGTTGTTTCAGTTCAAAGGCCTTTTGCCATTTAGTTTAAGGTCTCTAAGTGACTCTGATTGATTGCGCATCTTATCTCTTACTTTAAGTGGGATGGGGTCCAGTAAATCAATCACCCCACTTTTACACTATGAAAATATGAGAGGCAAACAAGTAGGTTTTTGCAAACAGTTCTTTACAGCCAATGATATCTTCAGAGTAACACAAATAGACTGAAAGGTACAGAGGATACAAGGTTCTACTCTGTTTATTTTTTGTTGATTACAAAAAAGCATTTGACCCAGGAGAACAAATACACCCTTAAAGGTTCTCCAACAGGGATTCTCTCATGCATGTGTTAAGCTCATACAAGATTCCTGGGAAAATGCAGAAAAAGAGATTATTGTCCAACAACCCTCTAAGTATTAATGTTAAGCCAGGCATAAAATAATCGGGTGTCTGCCCACCAAACCTGTTTGCCATCATCATGGAGAATATCATAGGCAAGGTCCAAATGGAAGAGGGATTCCTTGTAGACAGTGAACTCCAACTGTTCCCATTGTCCTGGTTACATTGAGCCTTAGGACATAATAGAGCCTGCTCAATGGAATTCATGATAAGTCAAAAGAGATCAGCTTAACAATCCAAACAGGAAAATCAAATGGATGAGGGATGCCTATTGTCCCAATTATGACATGCAGTTGGATGGCCAGTTCATTGAGTTGGTAAATCAGTGTATATACTCAAGACAGGTACTACAGATGTATTAATAATTTAGGTGCATGGTTAAGTAGGAAGAAGAGGTTGTGTTTGGAAGTTGTTCTGTGCCTTCAATGATCTCAAACTCCTGCCCAGGCAAAAATGCATCTTTTTGACAAAAAGCTAGCTGTAAATTTTGGGACACCATGATTCATGAAGAATCAAAATTTTGGGCGACCTAGAAGGTAATGGAGCTATCTACAATGGGCACAAGTAGCCTGAAATATATTTCAAGAAGTCACATAAGGCATATCACTGAGGAAGCATTATTACAAAAGAAAGCTGGCTAATCATGCTTTGAAAACAAGGGACAATAAATGAACAGCCTGAGTGCTACACTAATGCCAGTAAAATTTAAAAAGTCCTAGAAGGAGCCCTCCAGCACATTGGATAAATCCTCTGTGGAGGATCTATGGAATAGCAAGTAAAGAAATTTGCAGAGGATAAAAAGTCATGGGCTGTGATCTACTCTTCTCTCAGATTCATTGAATACTATAGCATCCAGAATCAGGAAGGGTGGTCTCACTGTCTTCTGCCCTGGTCAGACCACAACTAGATTCTTGGGTTAAATTCTGGAAACTACATTTTATAAAGGTCATTGATAGAGATGAAAAGTGTCAACCAGAATGGATGAGAGACTTGAGATCATAAGCCAGGATTGATGGAAGGAAATTGGCATGTCTAGCCTGGAGGTAGCTAGGTGGCATAGTGCCAGAGTGGTGAGGCTGGAGTCAGGCTCCTCTTCCTGAGTTCAAATCTGGCATCAAACACTTACTAATTATGTGACCCTGGGAAAGTCACTTCACCCTGTTTGCCTCAGTTTCCTCATTTGTAAAATGAGGTAAGGAAGGAATGGTAAACTATTCCAGGATCTTTGCCAAGAAAACCACAAATGGAGTCACTAAGAGTTAGACATGATAGAACAATAAGCCTGGAGAAGAGATAAGGGGTGGGAGAATGGGGCAAACAGCATGGCTGCATTCAAATATTAAAGGGCTATCAATTGACACATGGATTAAATGTACTAGGCTTGTCCCCAGAAGACAGAATTAGAAATAATGGGTGAAAGTTATGGAGAGGCAAATTTAGGCTGGATGTAAGGGAGAGCTTCCTAACTACCAGAGGTGTCCAAAAGTGGAATAGGCTGCTTTGGAGATCAAAGATGCCCCTACACTGTAGGTCTTCAAATGAAGATTAGATGATCTTTTGCAGATGTTGTAAAATCCTAGTCAATATGAATTACAGTTGATAGCTTCCAAGAATTGTGAAAACCTACATAAATATTAACATCTATAAGCATGTCTGTCCCTCTGTTCCTATATAGTCTGTTCACTGACCACTGTAACCACCAAAAAGAAACCCCAAAGTCAATTTTCTCTTTCACTACACCATTTAATGGGTAGCATGTTGCATCCAAAGAATTAAAGTAATAATTATCACCTTTCCTTTATCTCTTGTTTCTCTGCATTACTCATTACTATACTATCTAATGTAGATTCCCTCCCCAATCTCTCTCTGCTTCTCTCCTTTTCCATTTCTTTAATTTTCATCTGTAGCCTTAGGTCCCATTCACACATGATTCCCGTAAAAGCTACTTCAGGTTCAAGGCATTCCTTGGGTCAGCATCCACTCAAAGCCACAGATCGTGAGCCCCCATTGGTGTTTCTTATACCAGACCAACAGGAGAACAATTAGTTCAAAACAAATGACATTTAATTAAATAGTATATCAAAATAAATGATGAAGGAAAATGTCCCCCATAGACAAGGAGATACATTGTCTTACAGATTCCTACACTACTGGTGAATGCAAGAACATGTATATGGTTTACATGTGGCCTAGGAACATGTGTAGGAGAGGGGTACACACATAGGGAATACATATTGCAAGGGTATGTGTATGGAACATATAAGAAACAGATATAGTCCAAGCAAGTCATGTTCTCAGGGCTAATGTTTCAAATGGAACTTTCTGCCATTTCCTGCTCCTTGCAGAGCAGTCAGCAGTAAACTGCTGGTCAAATGATGTCACCGAGTTACTAGTTGCTGGACTGGACTGCTAGATTGCATTGTTGGGCTATTCTCTGCTCTCTGCTGCCATCTGATGGCATCCCAGGCCTAGATTTCTCTTTGCTTCCATGGACTACTAGTCCAAAGCAGTTGTTTGGCCTATTCCCCATAGGGATGGGAGGGTGGGTTGGGGTAGTAGCCTATCAGCTCTGGCATTTAAAGCCCTTCACAATCTACCCCACCCTCCCTTTCCCTCCTTATTATATATGACTCCCCTTTACACACTCAAAAGTAGAGTCAAACTGGCCTTACTGTTCTTTGTATGTAACACTTCATTTCCCATCTCCATGACTTTGCATTGGCTGTTCCCTAATGCCTGGAATGCACTCCCTCTTTACCTTAATCTCTTGGAATTGGTGGTTCTTAAAAAGTCTTAAAAGACTGGACTAAAACACCACTTTCTACATGAAGCCTTTCCTGACCCCGCCCTTCAGCTGCAAGTGGCATCCATTCCCCCCAGCCCCCTCTCACCTAGTATCTATTTTGTATATCTCTATGTAAGTACATGCCGCCTTCCCTGATGGAATGAAAGTTCCTTAAGGGCAGGGACACAAAACACTTTGTATACTTTGTACCTCAAATGGCGCCAGGTACCTAGGAGCCTAAATGTTGATTGTTGATTGATTGATAAACCCAGGAGTTATCTCAGCTCTTTGTGGCCAGAGAAACCCTTAGGCATTACATCTGTCTTTTTTAATTCCTTTGCCTTGAAGTCACCTAAGATCCGAATCTACTATCTGATTTACTCTTAGAAAATTCCTTTCAAATCCTTTGCATTTCCATAATGAGAATAGTGGTCAAAGCAAAACTCTGGAGCAAGACTGAAAGAGGCTAACAGAACTGGCAACCTTTGTCTACTTCTCTGCCAGGAACCAAGTCCCTGTACTCTTTGAACTTCCATTCCCTCTTTCCCCTTCTACATTCTTTCCGCTTTCTCCTTTTCTTGTCCATTAATCCCGTATCCTTTCCCCATTTTTCTTTCCTTCCTTTTTGAACAGCCTTATTATACTTTACCCCTCTTCACATACTCTACAAACCAGTCAAACTAGCCATCCCACTGTTTCTCCTATGCAGTTCCTCTTTTTGCCCCATTGGTTCAAACATTTTAATTGTCTAATATGTAAAAAACCCACAACACTGTACTGGGTACTGAAAAATATAGTTTGATACTTCAAAGGATCCATGATCTCCTCCATTTGAGTTTTCCCTTCATTGATAAAGATTGTAACACATCTCATGTACTTCTCTGCTGTGTTCTCCCATAGATCTGTCATTGCGAATCTATTCAATTTGCTAGAGGCTTTGCTCTAGTTCACTTTACATTCTGTGGATAACAGTGCAGGGTTCAATTCAAGTCAACATGCATTTATTAAAGTGCCTACTACGTGCCAAGCACTGGGCTAAGCCCTCTGGAGATACAAAGTAAAGCAAAAAAAAGTCTTTGCTTTGAAGGAATTCCTGGTCTAATGGAGGAGAAAACGTGCAAACTATGTACAAACAAGATATATACAGGATAGGGGCAGCTAGGTGGTGCAGTGGATACAGCATAGGCCCTGGAGTCTGGAGGACCTGAGTTCAAATTCAGTGCAGACACTTGACACTAGCTGTGTGACCCTGGGCAAGTCACTTAACCCTCATTGCCCCACCAAAAAAAAGATATATACAGGATAAATCAAAGATAATCTTAGAAAGAAGGTGCTAAAAATAAGGACTGAGAAAGGCCTCTTGCAGAAGGTAGGATGTTAGCTGAGACTTGAAGAATCTCAGTAGGCAGAGATGAGATGGGATAGAAGTCCAGACATGAGAGAAAGCCAGAGAAAATGCAGGGAGTCAGAAGATGTGTAAAGAACGGCAGGGAGGCCAGTATTATTGTATTGCTGAATTCGCGGAGGGGAGTGAAGTATAAGAAGATTGGAAAAGTAGGAAGAAGTCAGGTTAGGAAGGCCTGTGAAGGGCAAAAAGAAGATTTTATATTTGATACTGGAGGTAATAGGGAGCCACAGAAGTTTGTTAAGGAGGGAGGTGATATAGTCAGACCTGAGCCTTCAGAAGATCAATTTGACAACTGAGTTGTGGAAAGACTTGAAGCAGAAAGACCAATCAGCAATCCTATTTCAATAGAACAGGTATGAGATGATGAGTGCAAGCACACTTGGGTGGTGGTAGTGTCAGAGGGGAAAGAGGGCATGCATATAAGAAATGTTGCAAAAGTAGAAAAGACAGACTTTAGCAGCTGATTAGATATAGGAAGTGAGAGCGAGTTCGGGTTGTCCATTCCTTACTCTCCCCATATGATTGTCCATCTGCTTTTCTGATCTTAGGTTGCTGTATTACCAAAGGCACAGGGAACAGAGAGCCAGCCTTGGAGCCGGGAAGACATGGACTCAAGCTCCATCTCTGTCACATAATGTCTCTCTGACCCTGGTTAGTTGCTTAACCTCTCAGTGGTCTAGGCAACTTTCATAGACTAAAAGTTGCATCATAGAGGTGGGATAGCATTCTTTAAAAAAAAAAAAAGACAGAGAGGAACAAACTTCCTCTTGTGCCAGATCTTCTCTGCAAACACCCCCCCCCCTCCAAGGCTGGGACACCTCTCTAGCTTGGTGTCTTGGCTCTCTATCTTTCCTTTCCCTGTGTGTAGATCTCTATCTGCTCTTCATGCCTTGTTCTCCTAGTCTCCACTACCCTCCCTACAATACCCAGGCTATATCTTCTGTTTTGGGAGCCATCTCCCTGCCTCTGCCTCTCACCTTGTATCTATCTCACTTGATTAATTTATGCATATATATTTCAGAGATCTCATCACTGCCATTACCAAAAAGAATGAGGAAAACAAAATCAGTGGTGGTTAAATGTGTATTCCCCACTCCCAGCCCTAACAGGCATCTAAGATCCTACTGTGGGGGCAGCTAGGTGGTACAGTGGATAGAGCACCGGCCCTGGAGTCAGGAGTACCTGAGTTCAAATCCGGCCTCAGACACTTGACACTTACTAGCTGTGTGACCGTGGGCAAGTCACTTAACCCCAATTGCCTCACTAAAAAAAAAAAAAGTTTCAGCAACCCTCACTGACCCTAAAAAAAAAAAGAACAAAATGAAATGAATAAGAAGCAGAAGCACTGATATGCGCAGTCCTGCCCCTTAGGTGGCCTGAATCTCCAGCCTCACACTCTATAAAAGACCCCAGGCATCCTGATTCTTCAGCCCCTGATCCTTCTGATCAACCCAGTTGACCTGCTCCCCCTCCCCCAGGGACAGGTCTCAGGCATCCTGACTTAGAGGACCCAGGTTTCCTAGGCCCCATCTCCAGTTTGGATTCTGATTCATGGGAAGGGCCTCAGAAGGATTTAGAGATCGAAAGGACTTTAGAGCACAAACCAGCAAGGTCTAGAAAGGACCTTTTAGAAAGACCATGTACTCCAATTTTTACAAATAGGGAAACCGAAGGGTGAAGTAGCCTCCTAATGCTACATAGTTAGGATGAAGCAGAGCTAGATTCAAGACTAGTGTTCTTTCCCTGATCTGGGACTGAAGACACACTTCTAGCCCCACTCCCATGAGCCCACTGCTGTCATTGCTCAGGTATCCAGAGCAGTCAATAACTGAGCTGCCCCCCCTGGGTCACCCTCCCCGAACCTTACACAGTGGATAACACTTAGCTTAATAAAACCTACAAAAGAAAGATAGATAGATAGACAGACGGACGGACGGACAGACAGACGGATGGATTAATAAAGAGGGTGGGAACTGGCTTCATAATAAGAATCCTACTTCTGAATGCAGATTGAACCATATTGTTTCTACTTTTTGTTTGGGGTTTTTTGCCTTTTTTGAGGTTTTTCCCTTGTGTTCTGATTCTTCTTTCACAACATGACTAATGCAGAAATATGTTTAATGTTTAATTGTATATATATAACCTACATCAGATTGCTTTCTGTCTTGGGGAGGGGGGAGGGAAGGGAGGGTGGGAGAAAAATTTGGAACTCAAAATCTTATGAAAACAAATGTTGAAAACTATCTTTACATGTAACTGGAAAATAATAAAATACTTTTATGATTAAAAAAAATTTAAATAATAAGAATCCTGCTCATAAACTCCTCAAAAATGTATCTGACAGGGCTGCGGGGGGGGGGGGATCTCTAATTTTCAGAGAAGAGGCTGATTTGCATGGTTCACTCACTAGGGAGTTCATTCCTTAGACCAGTGAGTGAAATCACAGGTCAAAGACCCTACTCTATTTCCCCATGTACAATAGCATCCTTGTTCCTACTAGCTTTGCAAATGTAGCATTCCTCCATTCTGGCCTGATTTCAAGAAATCTTCTGAAGGCACAACCACTTCCTTTTGGAACATTGTAACACATATTAGAACAGTTTTTAAATACAGTCATTTGTAAACATAGAGAAGAGTTTCCTCAAAATGTGAAATATATGTCCATGCCAGTCTTTGGGACTATTACAGTAAACAGTTCTTTCTATAAACAATTCTAGATCTCAAACTATTAGATCTTTCTACTTATTTAACCATGTCAAACTCAAGTATGTCCAGAACCAACCCTGTCATCTCTCCCTCTAACTACATTGCCCCTCTAATGTCCCTATTTCTACCAGTTTCACTACAATTCTCTGACAGACCAACAGAGAGAGAGAGAGAGAGAGAGAGAGAGAGAGAGAGAGAGAGAGAGAGAGAGAGAGAGAGAGAGAGAGAGAGAGAGACTCTCTTTCCCCCAAGAGTGATTACCTCTCCTGGACCTGGCTCCAACTCTGAATTCCTTTATTCCTGAACTTGGAGTCCTACAGGGCTAAACTGGTACACCACTTCAGTCAGTCAATAAACATTTATTAAGAACTTATTATGTGCCAGGCATTGTGCTAAGTGCTGAGGGTACAAATATCTGACTGGCTACTGGTGTTATGTATAGGCCCAGAGATGTGTCTACCTTTATTCAATAGCTAAAAAAAATGCTGCAATACTCTCAAATTGATTAATGGGGATGGAATTGTTAATTCTTTAACACCTAATTTACTCTGTTGCTTGCTTGATGGATCCAATTGAGGAGTCTGGTTCTTTTATGATTACATGAATTGAAGTAGGGGTAGATAGAACCCACACCCTCCAAATGTATGGTTAATCATGTATCCCACTTAAAGGCAAAGCATCATAGGCTAAGCTAATCCACTTTTTAGAGTCATGAGTTTTGAGCTTCTAGCTTCCCAAATGTCCAGGTGTAAAATCTTCAACAGAAGTGTCTTCAAAAAATGTGAAATTTACAAATGAAGTAAAAAAATCCTGAAATACTCTATTTAGTACTTTTGCTCCGCAAAGGAAAATATTGTCTTAGAACTAAAAAAAAAAAACCTAATGGGAAGTGATTACTCATGTAAAATAATCATTTTATAATCCTCAGCATGGAGAAACAATTGTGGTAAGCCTTGTATTACCATGGTGGATTAAAGTGGATAAAGTTCTAGAGTTCAAATCTGGCCTCAGATACTTACTAGGTGTGTGCCTTGGGCAAGTCACTTCACCTCAGTGTCTGAATTAAAATGAGAATAACAATACCTACCTAGCAGGGTTGTTGTGAGGATCAAATGAGACAGTATTTGTAAAAATACTAAAAATACACAGTACCTGACACATAATAAGCACTATATAAATGCTTATTTCTTTCCAATCTCTCTACCAAGAAAATAAACATTTTCCCCATGTTTTATGCTGGAGAAAGGGCCTTAGAAACTTCATTAAAAGGACCAAATCCGGGGGCAGCTGGATGGCACAGTGGATAAAGCACTGGCCCTGGATGCAGGAGGACCTGAGTTCAAATCCGGCCTCAGACCCTTGACACCTTCTAGCTGTGTGACCCTGGGCAAGTCACTTAACCCTCATTGCCCCACCAAAAAATAAAAAAAAATAAAAATAAAAATAAAAAAAGGACCAAATCCAGGGCAGCTAGGTGGCAGTGGATAAATCAGGGGCCCTGAATTCAGGAGGACCTGAGTTCAAAAACGGCCTCAAGACACTTGACACTTACTAGCTGTGTGACCCTGGGCAAGTCACTTACTCCTAATTGCCCTGCAAAAAAAAAAGGACTAAATCTATTTTCTGCTGATTCCTTTGCAAAAGGTAATGAATAGAAGGAAAAAAAAATCTATTGAGTTTTGTAATCTTTGGTGGATTGGTGTATTGGATTGGTAATGATTATGAAACCTAAACTTACCACCGGATGTAAGTTGAATATAAGTCCGTCCACAAGTTATGTCCATTCTCTCTATATGCCAAGAAAGTCACTTGGCTCTGATATCTAGGTATATCTGGCATAGATCTAAAACTGAGAGGTTCCTCAATGACATCATCAGTTATATGGTTGCTACTGTAGTTCTCTGTATAGAGAACAGGACCTGGAGTCAGAAAAACATTTATTAGATATATGACTTGGCAGATCACCTCAACTCTGTCTCCCTTACTTTCATTAACTGTAAAATGGGGTTAACAATAACACCTATTTCCCCAGGTCGTTGTAATGATCAAATGAGATACTATTTGTAACTTGGCACAGTGCCTGTCACAGAATAAACAACTATGTCAGTTTAGGCATAGAAGCTAGACATTCTTGGTTTTGGAATAATGTCAAATTAATAAAAAACTGTTTCTGGTAGATTTCTGTCTAAAACGGAATTGAATATTAATATTTTCTTCAACAATTAGTGTCTTTTATTTGGGTTTTTGTTTGTTTGTGTTTTTTTGAACAATTAGTATCTTTTAGACTTGGATTCTGATCACTAATAGAAAGTCAGTGTGGCCCAGGACTATCTCTCTTCTAAAGACTCCCATGGTCAACTAAATAGAAGTAGGAGACCTTTAAAACACTTAGCTGTTTTTTGGAGCAGAGCTGCCCAGTCTTGCTGACTCCTGATTAGCTTCTTGGAATCTGACCTTTTCAAAAGAAAGGCCAAGTCTGGCAGCCACATCGAAGGAAATATTTATGCATATTTCTGTTCATGCCTGTATTTGTAGGAAGGAAGGAAACAAACATTTATTAAATGCCTGCTATGTGCCAAGTACTGTGCTAAAAACTCTAACAATGTTCTCTCATTTGATCTTCACTGCAACCCTGCGAGACAGGTAAATTCAGTTCTTCTTGATTCCAGATCTAGAGCTCTATATCAGGGCTTCTTCAACTTTTTCCACTCATGACCCCTTTTCCCTGAGAAATTTTTATGTGACCCCAGGCATGTAAGTATATAAAATAGGTATGCATAACCTTTTACAGTTGCCAAATTTTTCTTGACCTCCACATTCAGTTACAGGACCCCATAAGGAGTGAAAACCCACCGTTTAAGAAGCTTTGCTCTATATCACCTAGCTGCCTTTAGGTAGGAAGGAAATAAGCATTCGTCAGGCACCTACTGCTTGCCAGGTCCTGTGCTTTACAATTATTATCTTATTTGGTCTTCACAACAACCCTGTGCTATTACTATCCCCATTTGACAGACAAGGAAACTGAAGCAGAAAGAGGTTAAGTGACTTGCCCAGGGTAATACAGTCAGTAAGTGTCTCTAGGTGTTTGTAGCTACCTTCTGTGTTGTATATGGTAAGGATTTAAACTATGCCAGTTTCCACCTTTCCTCTAACAGCTATAAGTCATCTGCCTACTCTGAGACTAAATCAGTTTTAATTATTATATCAGACTGCTTGTGATACCTTGAAGGGAATACCGTTTTTATCCTTTTAGATTGGACAGCAGATCTTGCCCAGGACTAGGATGCCTAGTCCATCATGAACAGGAATTCAATTGCTTCCAGCTCTTCAAAGAATCCCATAACTCCATGGCTCTCTGTCCAGGCACTCTCAACTGGATAAAAAATTATACATTTGGTGTTTTTTTTTCCATTTGTTTTTTAGTCATCTCCAATTCTTTAGGACCCACTTTGGGGTTTTCTTGGCAAAGATACTAGAATGGTTTGCCATTTCCTTCTCCAGCTCATTTTACAGATGAGGAAATTGGGGTTAACAGGGTAAAGTGACTTGCCCAAGGTCATACTGCCAGTAAGTGTCTGAGGCTGGATTTGAACTCAGGTCTTCCTGACTCCAGGCATGGCTACCTAGCCGCCACATTGTCTTCATTGCTTATGTTTTTTTTATTTTTTGTTTTTGTGAGGCAATTGGGGTTGTGACTTGCCTAGTGTCACACAGCTAGTACATGTCAAGTGTCTGAGGCTGGATTTGAACTCAGGTCCTCCTGACTCCAGGGCCAGTGCTCTATCCACTATGCCGCCTAGCTACCCCCTTCATTGCTTATGTAAACCCAGGCAAACCCTCTTTTAATGGAATGTAGATCTCTCTTCCCAAAAGGGAAAACCCGTTCTCAAGATTTAAATCACCTAAAAAAAAATTTAATTTACCTTCTTCCTAAAAGGAAAAGACACCAGAGAAAGACCAATGCCTTTAAAAATTAAAAGAAAGGTTTTATTAAGCAGGGAAGAAAATCTAACATGATCATGGGTACTATCCAGCCTATTGCTGAATAATAGGATGCCATACAATAGATTACCTGGGTTTATATATATATTTTAAACAAAAGCAGGGAAGGGATTTAGAGGAAAAGATGGGCTTAGAGAAGCTCACTCCCAAAGGGAGGGTGTATGTTTCTAGGGGTGGGGGATGTGGCCTATGATACACAAATCAGAAGCCAGTTCTGGTTCAAGGCTTCATTAAGAGATGTCCTGATAAGGAGATCTCTTCAAAAACAAAACAAAACAAAACAACCAAAGCAGATCATTCCAAAGTTAGGAATCTCTGAAGATGAGGTCCACTTCCATAGTCCTAACAGTCTTTTTTCTTTTCTTTTTTTTGTGAGGCAGTTGGGGTTAAGTGACTTGCCCAGGGTCACACAGCTAGCAAGTGTTAAGTGTCTGAGGTCGGATTTGAACTCAGTTCCTCCTGAATCCAGGGCCAGTGCTCTATCCACTGCACCACCTAGTTGCCCTTGTCCTACAGTCTTTACTGGTTCCCTGCAAGTCCAGCTAGGTCACACAAAGGATTCATTGACTAATGAAGCCAGTCCTCATACAGTTGTTTGGATTATGGGGATATTGGGGGGCTCAAGCAAATGAAGGTACCAATTTTCACACTTATTATTAAATAGTTTAGTATATATCAAGCTGTTTCATGTTCAGAGGCATAAGGGCCTAGTGAGTGACAGATATTTAAATGAATATGTCCTCCGTAGTAAAGAATCTGTAACTAAAAAGCACAAGGATTCCCCCCACCCCACCCCATCACCTCCAGAAATGCTTGCTCAAAATATTCTCCTGTTCATTTTGGAGTCTTTGACCCAAACTGGTCAACAGATCCTCCTTTTTGAGAATAACTGACTTTAAAATCAGTCAATCCTCAGGAATGGGAAACCACACTACCAATGCTGTTCTGCCAGAAAGAAAGACCAGGTTCCCTGTTAAAGGATTGGAACCAGAATCAGGTTATTGTGGGTCAGTGAGCTTTGACAACAGACTCTCCACCACGCAGACTAAGTCAGTACTGAGTGCCCAATTTAGGAAAAGTTGGGGGCGGGGTTCCAAATGGGGAATAAAGCATATAAAAATGTCTCTGTCTCAGGAGGAGTCAGCATCTATATCACCATGAAGAAATAAATAATAAGTAAATTATTTAGAGAACTAAAATATGAAGATTTTTGGACAAAATTGACTGTCTACCACATTTTACCAAAAAAGGATTATTTAATGTAAATTAAGAGTGCACATAGTGTCTGCTTTCTCAATTAGTGGGGGAGAGAAAATTTGGAACTCAAAATTTAAAAATTAATGTTAAAAATAAAAATAAAAAAGAGTGCACTAGATGGAATGTTTTAGTTGCAAGCATGAATTTTTGCTAGCAACTGAATGTTTGGCTTTTCTGTGAGTCTATGTGGAAATCTCTTTAGTAAAAAAAAAATGCTCAATGCTTAGCACAACTGAAGCCTGTTTAAGAGTTTTCTCTCCACTGACTATAAAAAAATGGAGGAAAACAAGGGCCTTTGTTTTTTGTGGGGCAATGGGGGTTAAGTGACTTGCCCACGGTCACACAGCTAGTAAGTGTTAAGTGTCTGAGGCTGGATTTGAACTCAGGCACTCCTGACTCTAGGGCCGGTGCTCTATCCACTGCACTACCTAGTCTCCCCGCAAACAAGGGCCTTTGCAGCCACTTCACAATTTAGAATTTTGCAGTTTCTACCAGCTTAAGAACTCTGCCTTGCAGGTATTGTCTTAACTTTCCTCTTCTCTCCACATTGGAGGGAAGGAGGCTTCCTTTTCAATAGCCTTGAGAAAAGGAATTGCCTCCGAAAAAAAGGTACATCATTTTAAAAAAAGGTAAAATTTCACATTAAGCTTTGAGTTTAGCCAACTCCAGTGAGCTTCTGAATGATTTGGCAGAATTTAATTGCCTGGTAAATTAGAAGCAGAATCACCCAAAAGGAATTAGAATAGACCGTGCATTTGCTAGTTCTTGGGGAAGAAGCCAAATTGAAAATGTGATGGGGGTTTTTTTGGTGATGAGAAGCTGCCAATAAAATGGAAAGTTTCAGATCTGATCATCTAAAAGCAAAATTCTGCAATGAATTGGAGATTAATGGGAATATTTTGTTAATTTGCAAAAGAGATTTATTGAAGGAAAAAAGGCAAGGAGATCTGAAATATAATTTTTAAACATGATTTGAAGGTAGAGTATATGTTAAGAAATGAATAACAGGGGGCAGCTAGGTGGCACAGTGGATAAAGCACTGGCCCTGAATTCAGGAGGACCTGAGTTCAAATCCATCTTCAGACACTTGACACACTTACTAGCTGTGTGATCCTGGGCAAGTCACTTAACACTCATTGCCCCACCAAAAAAAGAAAAAAGAAAAAAAAATGAATAACAGTATTAAAAAGAAAGTAAAATACTGAATCAGTACAGAGAGAAATGCAATTTACAACAGTCTGGGGTAAACAGAGTTAACAACTCAAAAAAAAGGCAAGGCAACACACATTTATTAAGAGCTCATTTATGTGCCAGGCACTGTGCTAAGTCTTAGGGATACTAATATAAACAAAACAAAAACAAACAAACCCAGTTCCTGAAACTTTGCCAGCTTGGGCCTGTTTTTAAAATGAAGGCCCCAGAAGGAACTCAGCAGTGGGACAAGGGGGCTGGAGAGGTGCAGGGATGTTCCACAGCCAGAAGGCCTCAGGCACTTAGGGAAAATCCAGGGTAAAAGGGCAGCTGAGGCATGGTGGTAAAGTCCTCAGAATCAGAAGCAAAGGTGGAA
>NC_057867.1:41025202-41193597 GCF_019393635.1 Dromiciops gliroides | reverse complement strand
AGAAAAAAATAATTTCACAAACATGTCTCTTCAGGTTTTCTTATGGTTCTAAAACATGACTAGCTGGTAAATGAATCAGTTCAAGAAATATCAGTTTGGTGGGTAAAGGTTAATTATTTTTGGGGAAAGTTGTTATTTAGGCTAGGCTTCCCCTAAAACTTTTTCTTGATTTTTTTTCCCTTCGAACATGTCTTTTGGTTGCTTTAAATCTGGAACTTATTTCCTGACTTCTAGTTTTAATCAGTGTTCAGAAATTCATAAGTAGAGGTCTCTTCTCCCCCCCTCCCCCAGTGAAAAAAAATGTTAGACTTTTCTTTAAAAAGTGTTAAGCATTGCCTGAGAACTATGATAAAAGAACTTCTTGAGGGAACTCTCGGTGTCCTTTGGATCTGTCTTCCAGGTCATTTATTGGCATAGTACCTTTTTTCACAGATTAGTGACTGAAAAAATATTGACTGTGCCAAATGTGCGAGTCATGCTGCATTGATCAGAAAGTACAAAGTAATTGCTTCTGTTTTTACTTGATTCTTTATGTTCATGGAGCTTGGTAGAAGTTAATTTCCTGATCTGAGAGCTTTTTATACCCAAACATGTCTAGTGGAATAGCTGAACACAACAAATGTTTTTAGCAGAAGCAAAGCATAACTTCTCATGTAGATGGAATTTCTTCTGGAATATAATTCCCTCAAAAGAAGTTAGTCATTTTAAAGCTTACCATGATTTTCCTAAGATCTTTGCTAATTAAACAGTTATTTTTTCCCTTGCAAATGGTGGAATTTTGGTTATAGCAAATATTTTGGCAAAGAAAATCCACCTCCAAAACTAGATATATTTTTGATTATGCTAGGTTTCTGATTCTTTTAGTAATGAATAATTTTAAAATGACTTCAAAAATCTAATAAAATTAGGCATACACATTTGCTTTTGTTCATCAAACCTGTGGCTCTCTTTGGGAGACAAGTGGTATTTTTCGTAATGATATTTGAAAAACCTACCTGTTAACTA
Source organism: Dromiciops gliroides (assembly GCF_019393635.1). Classification (NCBI taxonomy): domain Eukaryota; kingdom Metazoa; phylum Chordata; class Mammalia; order Microbiotheria; family Microbiotheriidae; genus Dromiciops; species Dromiciops gliroides. The sequence goes on along the minus strand of NC_057867.1, from coordinate 41,192,592 downwards.
CAATAGTCAACACCTTGCTAAAATAAGTCTTCTCTGGGGAAGAAAGGACATTTTGAATGATTTCTTGGTCATTTTTAGCATTTTCAGCATTTTTTTGGGGGGGGCGGGGCAATGGGGGTTAAGTGACTTGCCCAGGGTCACACAGCTAGTAAGTGTTCAAGTGTCTGAGGCTGGATTTGAACTCAGTTACTCCTGAATTCAGGGCCGGTGCTTTATCCACTGCGCCATCTAGCTGCCCCGAACCTGGCTCTTCTTGACTCCAAGGCTGGCCCTCTATCCACTATACTTTTGTGTAGTTTAAATATTTTATTCAAAGCACAAATGCAAAGCTTTATCCTATATATGGTATTTATTTAATTTTGAAATGTGGAATTATATCATTCCTATGTAGTACTGTAATTCCTATTTGCGCCCCCCCCCCCCCCCCCGCCCCGGGCAATGAGGGTTAAATGACTTGCCTAGGGTCACACAGCTAGTTAAGTGTCAAGTGTCTGAGGCTGGATTTGAACTCAGGTCCTCCTGAATCCAAGGCCAGTGCTTTATCCACTGTGCTACCTAGCTGCCCCCGTAATTCCTATTTGTTTAAAAAAAAAAAAGGTGAGCATATAAGTTGAGAGCTTAAAACAATAACTATGCTTTTATATTTTGCTGTGCTTGGAGGAACTTGGAAAAAAAAATAGACCATTCAGTGTTTTCCTAATTTCTGTATTTTAAGGGCTAATAACCCTTTCATTTATGTCCTTTGTCACATTTCTTCCTGCTTTTTCTGCTTCGTTTGTCATTTCCACTCATGCAATGTGTAGTCTCTTCCCTGCTTCCTTGCTTTCTACCTACAATGATGTATAAATCGCCTCATCTCAGCAAAACCTTTTTTGGATTCTCTTAACCTTTCTCTTTTAAAGAGAAAGTAGAGTGGTAGTTAAGGGAATGGAAAGTGGAGGGAATCTGCCTAGGTATCCTATTCCCTCTTACTTAGTTTCACAAGATAACCCCAAATGGCTAAAGCAGGTTTTCTTTAGAGCTTGAGGTGTTATATGACTTGAAGGCCAAGTTTCACTTTTCTCCCAGAAATGCTCCCCCCCCTCCATTTTTTTATGCCTTTCATTGTCTGAAATTTTTGTCCTGTTTGACATGAGATGTTTATTTTAAAATCTGACTGGACTGGATGTCTTAAGACCCCTTTCAGCTATTTTTTGAGTGATTCTATGAGTTTCAAAATATAAAATGAGACCAGATATTCTGATGTTTTGGTGGGTGATAGGATTGACAAGTTCCTTACTGCGGTATGGAGGGTTGAAGAAAGAAGGATTAAAGTTGGAAGCCGAGATGTTTGAAAGTGTTTGAACATAAATTTTTACTTTGAAATCTTTTTATCTATGTCAGGACAAGTAGGAAAGGTGGTTCCACTTGTACTTTAGGGGGAACAGTTACGGCAGCTCTGATGGAGGGCTGAAAAGTGGGCACAGCTTTCAGGAAAAATGGCTGCTATAGTGGGGGCCAACAGTTTTCATATAGGTCAGCCTAGATGGGTCACTGGGGTCCCTGTCAACTCTCAAATTCTGTGACTACCTGTGTTTTTTTTTTAATTTTTTTGTGTTTATGTTTTTATTCACGTCCTATGACATTTTAATAGCTATTTTGAATTTTTTAATCATAAAAGTATTATTTTCCAGTTACATGTAAAGATAGTTTTCAGTATTTGTTCTCATAAGATTTTTAGTTGCAAATTTTTCTCCCTCCCTGACTTTCCTCCCCTCTCCCCAAGACAGAAAGCAACCCGATATAGGTTATATATGTACAACAACTGTGACCTCTTGTTAACAAAGGTGTAGTGAATTAAAATAGTTACGAAATGAAGCGAGGTGGGGAAGTATTTTTAATTGATTCAACTCTCTGACAGAGTTTGGTCTCTAGTGCAGGCCTCTGCGACCCACAGTGGCCTCGTGTTTATTTGTCAGTCACAGAAATGTTAGGGTGTAAAGCAGTGCACACATCATTTATATGTCTCTTTGTGCATACAACATAGAGTATCTCTTGGTACTGTTTCAAGGACTTTGGATGACCCAAGTTTCCTTTTGTGCCAGAAAGGTATTTTAACATAGATCTCTTGCGTAATCACAGAATATAAAGTAGATTAAATAAAATGGGATTAGCTTTAAGAGAAAGATGTCTATCTAATATGCAGATCAAACTCTGCAGGAATCAATAATATTTTAGGTTCATGTAATCATTTTTCTTCTATAAGCTGCTACTTCTATGGTTGCTTGAATTCATGAAGGTATTAGTGTGAAATAATTGCTGTAGGCAAAAAGAGTTAAGTAAAACAATATAAGAATATCTGTGGATGAAAATACAACTTTATACTTTCAATTTTTAAAAAAATATAGGTATATTGCTTTATAGCTCAGATTAAAAATATTCATAATTATATTCTTTGGTTCTTTTTTATTCTGAATCACTTAATACAAGCTTTCACCTATATATATTTTTAAGTCTTCATATTCATTGTTACTTTTAGCACCAGTTCTGAGCAATTTAATCTTAAAAAAATTTTTTTTTTTTTGCACAGGGCAATGAGGGTTAAGTGACTTGCCCACTGTCACACAGCTAATAAGTTTGGATATATCTTTATAACACTAAGTATAACTAAATTGCATTAGTCAATAATAACTTGCTATGTGAAATCCTCTAAAATTGGAAGTGATTCAGTTTAGTATTTGTGTAGCATTATGTAGTCATCTTAGTTTTTGGATTTATCTATTTTTTAAAAAATGGTAAAACTGTTCCAATTAAATATTATAATTAGCATTTATTAATGTAAGTGCAAATGTTAGTATTTGCATATAGTTTTGCATCTAGTCCTGGTGTCATGGTATGTTTGAATTCTTGTATGATATTACTTTAGTTTTAGATTTTTATTTAGAGTTTTTAGTTCCAAATTTTGTCTCTCCTTCCCTCCTCTCTGAGGCTGTAAGCAATCAGATATAGGTTATCCATGTGCAGTTATGTAAAACATTACCATATTAGTCATTTTGTATAAGAAAACTTGAATATATGATATTACATTAGATGGGAGACATTGAAAGAAGTGTAGGTAGCTTGAGATATGCAGGTACACTTTACATGTCTAATCAAGTTCATAATGTAATATTTTTTATCTTTAGTGTGCAGCTATGTCGAGCACTCTGTGAAAACAAAAGCCGTGAACATTTGATTTTCAGAGGTAAGTGCTTTAAAACAAGTCTAAATAAAAGTTTGATAAATATGATATTTTCAATTCACTATTTTAAAATGGTAAAAACAAAAGTGGAAATATAGGATGGCTACTCTTAATTTCTATTTTTACCTGTCCTACTGACTCCTTTAAGCATTTGTATTTTTATTATTTTATTTTTTTGTGGGGCAATGAGGGTTAAGTGACTTGCCCAGGGTCACACAGCTAGTAAATGTCAGGTGTCTGAGGTCATATTTGAACTCAGGTCCTCATGAATCTAGGGACAGTGCTTTATCCACTGTGCCATCTAGCTGCCCCCAAGCATTTGTATTTTTGATGCTGTTTGAGAATAAGAAAACAAGGTTGTAAAATAAAGTAGGAATTTCATCATACTTCTTTTGTTGAAGATAACATCTATTTTAGATTTCCTTAGATAGTAGGAGGTGCTTGGTGCATTATATAATTTGGGTTGCATTTTAATCAAACCTATGGCATAGGAAAACTTTGTATAATGGTATTTATCTAGGTTGTCATATTCTAATTTAGCTAGCAATTGCTGTATCTTAAATGATCAATGAGAAACAGGATAGAAATAAACTGTTGCAGAAAGAACAACTCTTGTCTAAGAACTCAGATTGAAGCTGTTTTTTAAATTGCTAAGATGTTTATGTTTAGGTGATATCTGGGGATTTGTTAAATCGGTTATGGAAAACTCTAAAAGCCAAGGAAATATTTACATTACAACTATAACTTAAATAATTTTTTCAAGATGCAATTAAAATATGTTTTAAAAGCAGTAAATGATTTAAATTTTTTCTTTTAATTTGTTTTAAAATGATTTCCTGTATCAAGGTGCTTCTTTGCCAAATAACATTTTTACTCTTACCTTTTTTTTTTGGGCGGGGCAATGAGAGTTAAGTGACTTGCCCAGGGTCACACAGCTAGTAAGTGTCAAGGGTCTGAGGTGGGATTTGAACTCAGGTCCTCCTGAATCCAGGGCCAGTGCTTTATCCACTGTGCCACCTAGCTGTCCCCTACTCTTACCTTTTAAGAAATGATGGTTTGGAGTGTCAAACCACTCATTAATAATACTATAATTCTATTATTAGGGAGAGGAAAAACTGCTAGGGAGTTGGAAGCATTTCATGTAACATTCCTTATGGTAGAATTTTGTAACTTACATTTTCTCAAATCTAAAACTTATTTTAGATAAGTTCTTTATATAAACAAAAGTTATTATTGTCTATTCTGCACATTTCTCTTATCCATTCCGTTCTTTCAACTCATGGTCTCATCACTTTTCACCTGGACTATTGTCATAACCAACTAATTGATTCTGTTTATTTAAAACTAGAATTTCTTTAGTTCCAGTGCACACTGAGAACCTTCTGAGACTTTGTTCTGTTATTTGTTTTTCCTCTTTTTGGGGGCAGGGATGTTGTGTTGATAATGGTTATTTTTGCATCTTTTAAGGAATTAGTATAATATGACTAGTGAAGCTTGCTCTTTCCCCATAGCTAATTTTGTTGAGGCACATTTGTTTTCATTATATCTTACTAATTTCATTTGTGGATTGGGTCAAGAATGTAAGATTTTATTTTTCCTTCACTAGTATGTTGCTTTTCCTTGTGCCTTGGAGCTATAGAACAATTTTATGATGTTTTCATTTGTTTTTTGGTATTTTCCCATGAAAGAGTTGAAATGTACTTTGTTATATAGTGGGGTCTTTGGGGTTCTATTTTCCATCAGGTAGAGAGTCAGTTTAAGTGAAGCTTACAGTGTAAAGGACCAAAGCATAGGTGGGTGTCTTAGAGGAAATGGGTCCCCATGCCCTTTTTTTCTTAGTATCCTCTTTGCAGGAAAGGCTGGGGCAGTGGGGTTGGGAGTAGAGTGGGGTGCCGGGTGAGGGGGAGATGAGCCCAGTGGAAAGTTTCATGAATGTATGTATTCTAAATACTATTCTTGCTATTTGTGTGTGATAATAGTTTAATCAGTAGTGAAGAGAAATGGAAATGATAAAGGTTTTGGAGAAAGAAAGAGGATCACTGTGTTAATAGGCTGGAGAGAAAGCTAGGGTTTTGTGTTGCCTTTCCCTGCTAGTTCTTAAGATTGTAATTAACTGGTACTTGGGGAACTTAGTGGATAGAGCACTGGCTCTGAATTTGGGAGGACCTGAGTTCAGTTCTCACCTCAGATACTTACTAGCTGTGTGACCCTGGGCAAGAAAGTTAACCCCAGATACCTTAAACAGCTGGAGTCATCTCCAATCGTCCTGATCTATATCTTGCCACTGGAGCCAGATGGCTCTGGAGGAGAGAGTGAGGTGTTGGTGACCTTGCACAGCCCTCCCTTACTTAAATCCAATTCACTGCAAGACATGACATCACCCTGATGCCATGCTTCTCTTTGGGGGGAAAAAGGACAAACTCAAGAACTGGTACTTTAAAAACTCCTTTTAAATTCACTAGTGAAAAGAAGTTAGTGTTTTAGTATTGATGTTTTTATAGTAGTAAATAAAAGAATCTTATAGTTAGGCAAATGTTCCTAAAGAAACGTACGTTGTGTTCTAGTAATTGTGGATTTACAATGTGTTTTTGTTCAACAGATCTCCAGCAAGTTATCTATGAGCTGTCATATCATGTCATAAGGGGAACTCTAAAGCATGAACAAGCATCAAATGTTCTCAGTGACATTATCGTAAGTATACATATTTAATAGTACATTTGCCTTATCTCTGAAGGAAGAGAGGGAACAGTTTTGATACATGGTGCCTTTTGAAATAGAAGTTCTTCAGATTTATTAAATTTTATTTCACTTGTTTGTGTTATTTTAAAGATAGTAATAATGCCAAGTAATTGTGGTTATACAGAATTGAAACGTTGCCCCATTGAAAGCAAAGCAGAACATATTGGAGGGGGAGGTAAAAGAGTGTATGTCGTACTGAGCTAGGGGGAAGCTTGCTTTTCACCTTCAGGTGAAAACATCACAAGTACTATGGTTAAAACTCTAACCAGTTAAAAAAATACCTTGTATAAAGCTAAGCAGTTCTGCTTGTGCATATAGGATAAAATTGTAATGACTAAAACTAAGGAACTATATTTTAGACTTGGCTTATAAAATGATGCATTGCTTTGTTCTTGAAAATTTTTGCCTGTTAGTCTCCACCAGTGTTGTAAGTAATATTAACCTTGCAGAAACCAGTTACTAAAATGCGTTCCCTTTTAAAAGAATTGATGTACTGTATTTTCATTTTCTTTATTAGAATTAAGTTTTGTTTCAGATCAGAGAATGTTTCTGATTAATTTGGTATTTTGTCTGGAAGATTGGCTCCTAAATGGTAAGGCTACAGAGACTAAGTTAGTTCATAAATTTTTAGAAGTTGGCTTACATGTGGTCAGTTCCTGCTGTTAGGGAGCTAAATGAGTCAGACTTGAACAAAATCCCTAGAACAGTTGAAAACCACCTCTTTGATGTTTCCCGGTAATTTTGGGCTCTTTGTCCTTGTGTAAATTTTTTCCAGTGCTGCTTCAAGCCAGCTCTTTTCCAAGTGCTTTATTGGTTGGCAGAGATAGGGGCAAGTCTTCAGGTGCACCTTAATGCTTTTGTCTTGATTTTTGGATTGGGATAAAGTATCTTGGGGATTTGGGGCAGCCTGTAGTTCTTCCCAATATCCTCATACATTATGAGCCTGGTAGTATTGTACCAGTCTAACATTCTACTCATTCTTCTGGGCACCACCTGGCTAATGTGTAATATTTTAAAACTTGACTCTTTTGTGGTGTTCAGGTAAAGCAGTGGAATTCACACCAAAAGTCTGTGACCCTTTTGAAACAGCATCAGAGCAGTTGGCAATTGATTTTTTTTTTTTCTATTCTGAAAATTGGGCTGCATTTTTAGCATTCTGTATTTGTCTTTTACAGGGTGGAGGAGAGGGTAGTGTTTACAGGAATATATTTGAAGGTTTTTTTTTTTTTTTGGGTAGGGGTAACATTTAACATACTCTCCAAATAAACTACTTTGATATGTGAAGAGTATGGATTTTTTTTTTTTGGCCATGTCTGCTTTGAGTTCTCTTCTTAATGCTGGCCGGGGTTGCTTGTTATACTTGTTCCTTTCGTCATGGCATATATATATATATATATATATATATATATATATATATATATATATATATATATATACACACACACACACACACACACACACACACACACACACACACACACACACACACACACACACAGCAACATGACCTGCCTTATTTTTTTATTTTTATTTTTATTTTTAGTGAGGCAGTTGGGGTTAAGTGACTTGCCCAGGGTCACACAGCTAGTTAAGTGTTAAGTGTCTGAGGCCAGATTTGAACTCAGGTACTCCTGACTCCAGGGCCGGTGTTCTATCCACTGCGCCACCTAGCTGCCCCCTTATGTTTTAATTATACAAATGCATTTCATTTAGTTTAACCTAACAGCTTGATTTTTTTTTTTATAAGACTCATGCTGATTTCTATTAGGCCTTTACAAATAATTCAGTTAAGGTTGCTTATAGTGTTAGCCAACTACTTGCTAATTGCTGTTCTTGTACTATGATGGTTACTTTAATGGAAAAGAGGGTGGAAAAATGAGACTATCCGTAGGAAAAGACTATAATGCTTCTAAAGTGTGGTACTAGAAATGGGAAAAAAAGTTTCCCCAAAGGTGAAATATGTAATATGATAAAGGTGGTGGGATCTGGTGTATATAAATATATCATGAAAGAGTAAAGGTTATAGGACAGCTATATTAGGGTTTTTGGTATTTTTTTATACTTTTACCCTGTTGAAGTGTGAGAGTGATAGATTTTATGTAGGTTAGTGTTATAGCTTAAATATTAATTTAAATTAACAAACTTAAATAAGAAATGTTTCACCAATAGTTCATTACCATTCTGTTTTAGTTAGATGAGAGGTACCTTTAATACAAGTGGTTTCTAATTTAGGATCCTGTTTGAAAGAGTTATACTTTTGTGTTGTTATACATTCTGCCAAATTATTTCATGATTCCCATGCTTCTCATCCATGATTTCTATAATTTCTGACCTTTTAAATTTTCTGGATATAGGAAATTCAATTGACGGATTTACGTACACATCGATACAGTGGTGCCTAGACCTTTCAACAGTAATATAAAAAAAATTCACTTAAGGGTGGTGTTCTAATGCCATGATAATTATATCTTCAAAATTTAGGACTATCGTGAGGATATGCCCTCCATCCTAGCTGATGTATTCTGCATCTTAGGTAGGTATCAGTTCTTCAACTATGAAAAGAGCCATTTGGTAAGCTCATAAAATTCCCCCCCCCCCAAAAAAAGAAAACAAAAACCAAAAGATTTTACAAATGACTCTATGTAGTTAACTGCTTTTTCTTCTTGGAAATTGGAGTGTTATGAGTGAAGTACAGTGTTAATTTAGGCATTTGGGGTTTTTTGATAGACATTCCAAGAATTTTAAAGTTGACCAGGCCATTTGATGGGAGTAGTAGTAGCTAAATAATTTACTGTAGTTCAGATACCCCCCCCCCCCATTTTGTTGTCAATTTTATAGGCAGGCAATCTAAATTTATGGTAAGGTCTAAAATTCTTATTTTCCATAAATGTGCTTCATCCTCTTTAATGACTTTTTTCCTCCCTTAAACAAGAATCGGTTATTTGAAAAGGCTACTTTAGTTTTGAAGTTGAAAAACTTTTTAAGCAAGTGAATAAACCAGATTTAGAAATATCTCATTTTTTCCTCATCCAAGATGGCTGATACATTTATTTATGCTCAAAACCCATCTCATATCTGGACTAAAATCTTAAGTACATAATTACCTAGTAATGGTTATTAAAAGTTAGATTGCATTTTACTTGTTTTTAACTTTTAAAAGAAAACATTGCACCACTTTTAAACACTTGTCAAATAAAAGTCTTCAAGTTTATATGTCAAGTTTGAATTACTACTTTGGCTCTTTGATAAATTTTTTCATTTACAACTTGGTTTAGGATACCTTTTTCTCATTGAAAATGTACATTTTGGCCTTAAATAAGTGAATACCTCTTGAAAATACCTCTTTCAAGCTGGAAAAAACGATATAGAATTGTAATAAGCAGATGAGAATGCTTCAGGGTTGTGAGTGAGGTTTTATGGAACAAGGAATAGACTTTGAGTGACTTTTTTCAATAAATTCTGGCTGCTTGTCTTGCCTGTTGAATAGCTTATTGTGATTTCTTTTGTACCTACTTAAATTATTTTGAGAGGTTTAACATCAAGGAATATTTAAAAATGTATGCTGGTTGTTATTTATCATGGCAGTTTTAGAAATTAGAGACCTAACAGTCACTTTAAACAGTCTTTGTTTACTGGTAATTATAATGTTTGAACTGTGTGATATTTTAGAATTCTGACATTTGACTTATTTTGTTAGAAATCTTTGACCATAAGAAAAGAAAGTTTTTATACTTGAATAATTCAATAATAGTGTTTTATTCTAATGATGTACCTGTAAAATAATTATTTTTCAATAGATAAATTTTTACAAATTCATATTTGGTGCTCTGTTGGGGGGGAAACAACCATATTCATAGTCCACACAATTCATTTGAATAAGCTAGCCATGTAACAAAAGGTTTTCTGTACCAGGTAAAGAAGGTAAAGAAATCCAGATGCTCAATAGGTACTTGGGGGTAAAGAGGTCGGTGCCCGACTTAATGAGATGCATGTTGTATTATAGTGGTTGGGGGGGAGGACTTCTCAGGTAGAGAGAATTGGGTAATGGCCCCTCCCCCTTAAACAAAGCTTTAAGAATAAAAACAAGGAGGAATGGTAAGAAAGACTTCTTTCACAGACCCAGGCTGTGCTAAGGAGGATTAGCTAAGGAGTAAAAGGACAAGGTTCATCAAAGATTTCTTATAAGGCCAGGGAACACAAGTTGAATAGGGGAAGGCAGGTGGCTGCCAGAATGATTTTTATGTGATGTCAAAGAAGATAGACTTGGGTCTGAGAAATGAAAAGCTATGGTTCCCTAGAGATTTAGGGATGTGAAAAAGGTGTAAGCTTTGGGGGGTTGAGGATGGGAGGTACCGTTATATGGTAGGCTAATAAGAAGACTGACACTAAAGGTCAAGAGAGAAGCCAACTCACTAGAAAGGATATAGTTGGAAGTGTCTGGAAAGGGATAGATTGATATTCTGAAACCTATGTGAAGAGACTTTGTAACTCACCTGTTGGTACTTTGAAAAATTCTCTTACTCTTCAGTTAAAGATCAGTTGTGAATATTAGAGCATCTATGAATCCTGGCAATTCCTTACTAATGGTTGAATTTTTTGATATCATGAAATTGGAACTATTTCATTGTGTTAGCTGTCTTATTTTAAAAAGGAAGGTTTTTTTGTTTTTTTAAGTGCTCACAAGTTTGTATTCTTAGGTTTGATCAAGAATAATGTGTATTTTCTAAATACACTGACAATAGTTTTGGAAGTTTACAAACATGTCTTGAGACACTAGGTAGGTAGATTACAACAAAAGGTTGATTTTTATAAAAGATCTTCCAGAAGAACTTTTACAAACAACAGCATTTAGAAGAACATGTTTTTATGTTTGTAGTGTTTAAAACATATTCTGGGGGCAGCTAGGTGGCACAGTGGGTAGAGCACCAGCCCTGGAGTCGCAAGGACCTGAATTCAAATCAGGCCTCAGATACTTGACACTTAGTAGCTGTGTGACCCTGTGCAAGTCACTTAACCCCAGTTGCCTCACCAAAACAAAAAAACAAAAAGACACTCCTCCATTCATTTTATAATTGCTCACATCCATCCTCCTGCTCCAAAATTTTGTTGTTCAATTCAAATTAAAGGACCCTGATATTATAAAACTGAAGAACTATTAACTCAAAAAGGAAGGTTAAAAAAATTTTTTTTTGAGTGCTTTGAAGCAAATCGTGGAACTCAAATTTCTGACAAAAATGGTTTTATGACTATGAACAGTTATATAAATTATACTAGCTACTAGACACTTAGTATGATGTTATTAAGGTTTTCAAAATACTATGCAATTTTTGAAGCATTGGGGTGTGGCTATCGGCCTGGCTTGAAGTTTATGCCAGATTCTGGCAGGTTCTACCATGCTAGACAAGCTTCAGCTATATTCATGGCAATGGACTGAGTCTGCTTTTTGAAGATCTGTGGAGAGATTCCTTACTAGTAGTTTGGCTGCTTCCTGATGGCTATGCTGATGTCGTTGGCTATGGTAATTCATTAAGCAAAAAACTATAAAATGGCCTTCAGTCTTTTGGGGCCCTTTTCCACTTATGAACTCAGGGTGGCAGAAAGGTAGAAAAGGGGACTGAGAATGCTAAAGATCATTTCTGTTTATATGTCTATAAAACTTGGTGCCTGGTATTCTAAATCTGATATCCTTGTTTAGTGATTAAATGGACTGAATAATATCAATCTTTACTCTTGCTGTGAATCAAGAGTTCTTAACCTTTTTTGTGTCATGGAACCTTTGGCAGTCTGGTGAAGCCTATGGACTTCTCAGAATTAAGTTTTTAAATGAATGAAATAAACTCCATAGAATTGTAATAAAGGAACACAATTATATTGAAATAGTTATCAAAACTTTTTTAAAAAAGAAGTAAGAGATTCCAGATTAATAAATCCTTGCTATGAAGCCAGCTCTCAGATACTCCTTGGAGATACTAAGTATAGAATTTGTGGGGTTCCTTTTTATATTGCACCCAAAGGCAACAAACATTTCATGGGGCATCTGATTATCTTGTATTGCAGAGATTGTATAAAAATACTGATAATTTTTGCACTAACCTCTGCAGAGGATGAAGAAATAAAAAAATTCTATAAAGAACCATACAACATGTTCCTAATTAAGAAAACATACACTTTTGACAATTGGTGATTTCAGTTCAAAGGTAGGAATGGGTGAGAATGGTGAGAAGTATACTGGAAAACATGAACTCTAGGAACAAAGGAATGAAAGAAGCCAAAGATTTAAACACTAAAGAGAAGCCTCACAGCTTTTCTTAATGAATACTTTTTTTAAAAGAAAAGAACCAGTGAATGACAGACATGGTTAACACCCAGTAGCATCACAAACATTCATAGGCCTTGAGAGTTGGAAGGGGCCATTACTAGTCACCTAATAGAACCTATATGTAACAGGGGGATCCCTACTAAAAGAATCATTTAAGTTCTTCATTCCAGCCTCTTCTTGAAGACAAGAAACGACTTGTAACTGATAAGTCATTCCTGAACCAATTGTCTATAGTCAGATTTTGCTAGAGCAGAGGTCAGAAATAGTATAAAATTAGAAGAAAGGATGAGAAAAGCATTTGACATGCAGTCAAAACTAGTCAATCCTGACATATTCAAGCAAGTTATTGATAATGAGAAGTAGGTAATGGATTGAAGAAAGGACATTGACACTGCTTATGTCATAAAAAGTTTAACTGTTATATAAAACAATTGCTATAATCAGAACAAAAGTGGCTTTAGTCAGCAAGCACTTGACTTGCCAAACAGCAGCCAAATACAACACTATTTTAGAATATATACTCATTTGTAAAATCTTATGGAGAATGTATTGAAAGATTATGAATAATATTGCCTTATAAAGCAGAGAAAAGCAGTGGAGGGCAAAGTCACTTTGAAGTTTGTCTGGTAGTCTTAAGGAGAGACATGCCACTGACATTTAAGAATGCAAATGGAAGAAGAACAACAAAGAGAATAAAGGTGGAAGAGATATCAAAGGTTTTTTTTTTCTTTTTTTTTTTTTGGTGAGGCAATTGGGGTTAAGTGACTTGCCCAGGGTCACACAGCTAGTAAGTGTGTAAAGTGTCCGAGGCCAGCTTTGAACTCAGGTACTCCTGGATCCAGGGCTGGTGCTCTATCCACTGCGCCACCTAGCTGCCCCTCAAAGTTTTTTTAATATCAGTCCAGTTGTGCTTACAAAGGCAAAGAGACCAAGAATGGGAAAACCATCTGGATTGGAGCAGGTGTACATTGAGGGAGCTGGGAGGAGTGGAGTTGCAACACATTTAAAAGGGTGTTTAGATTAATAAAATATCTAAAGGAAGGGAGCCCTTATTAATAATTAAAAAATGGAATTGAGAGCTTCAGCTGTTGATGCTTATTTCTCTTTTGCTTTCCATATAAAAAATTTTTATTAGTATAATCGACCCATGCAGGAGGGCATCCTTGATCAGGATATTAGGGAACAGGCAGATATGACCCACATTTTTACTATCACTAATTGGGAAAGATGTACAGAGAACAAGTATGTCATTTGGTAGAGCAAAATGCCACCAATAAGGTGTTAACTATCTGTTCATGGTAATCATTGAAGATTTTTTGAAATGTAACACAGAGAAAGAACTTTGATTCATAACTTCCTTGATCATATATATTAGATGAAGTACAAAATGAGGTTATTGTGTTTCCCGCTCTGATAGGAGGAAACCCAACACAGGGTCCAAGTTGGCAGATTGCTTACAAAGGGTAAAGTTCTCCAATTGTCTTTATTTGTCAAGGATATTGTGCTAGTCGAATCAAGTCCTATAATGTTGGAGGCTCTCCTGGGCCATATCCAAAACTAACAAAAAAGAGTTTGGGCTAATTATGTACATAGGAAAAGCCAAGTGCATGAAGAATATCTCTTGCCCAGATTATGACAGTCAAACAGGCAGGACAATACAAATAGACAATGAGTTAGGCCCAGAATTAACCAGGAAGAGAATGAGCTAGATTATCTTGAAGAAATTTCAAAGGTCCTTTAAAGTATATCAATGTGGCAAGTTTTTAGGATGATGTGGACAAGAGTACATGGACAGGCATGCAAGTTGCAATTGGCTTCATTCCAGGGAACAACCAAATCAACGAAATAGTAAATCCTATTTGAATATTTGAGTTTTTGTTGCAGAATAGCTTAATTGGTTAGAATTTTAAGTCAGCCAAAGTCTATACCTGTACCCTTTAGGACAATAGAATTGGAAGTGATTTTAGATGTCATTTAATCTATTCCTCTATTCAATGTAGAAATCTTCAAATAATATTTAGCTTTTGCTTTAGCACTTCATTATTTTTGGTGGTAGCTCATGTTGGGGGGGGTCTTCCCGCTTTTTGTTAGACTAAAAGAAAACCCAACTTTCAGGGCTATGGACTATACTTTTCATACTAGCTGTCGTTCTTATGAACATGTTCATTGGTCTCAAGGGTACCTGGTGAGACAGTATGGATCCATCACCACCACTAGGAGAAAAAACTACACCCATATCACACGTGGAGGGCAGTACCAAACTTAAGAAAAAACCCCAAACCCCAAACAGGTTGTTTTAGTAGTAATTTTAAATGAAGTAAGTAACCTTGTTTGGAGAAGCTAGAAGGTTAAAGCACGCAGTAAAAAACTAGAAAACAATTCATTTTCTTTATCTTTGTCATTTGTCGTAGATATTGAGACAAGTTGTTTAGAAGAAAAAAGCAAGAGAGACCATTTTACACAGTTGGTGTTATCCTGTTTGGTAAGTGTGTCCTTGAGAATTTATTTTATTTGCTGAAATTGATAGTTTCAAATGTGATTGGGGTGGTTTCTTAATTTGCTGTGCTAATACGGGGCATGGAGTGGTAATCACAGGAACCGAGCCAATCTGCTCAGTCCCAAATCAGATTTCACTTGGGAATGCACAGGTGCTTAGATTTTAGGCTATTTTTGACATGCTGGAAATCCATAGCACTCAAACAACAGAGTCGACCCAAATTCATAGCTGACTCCAGGAGAGGCTAGATAGAAGCTTTGGCTTAGTTCCTTCTTGATCCCTGCTAGTATATAAGAATTTATGAAACTCTTACTATACACCTATGCTAGGTAGTTTTTAAGCACTGGGGAGCTCCCATTCTAATGGAGACAACATGGTTATAAATTGGCAATCGAAGGAAGGTATCTATGCAGTGGAAATGAGAGTTAATCTTAGAGCAAAGGCAATAAGTAGCCATGGGAAAGTGAGGCAGGAAAGGTCTCCTGCAGAAAATGAAATTAATTGGAGCTGAGTCTTGAATGAAACACAGAAACTAGAAGTTGGTGCTGAGGAGGGAGAACATTCTAGGCATGGAGGACATCCAGTGCAAATGCACAGAACTGGCAGATGGAATGTTATGTTAGCTGGATTCTGGGAGTAAGCATCCAGCTGATGCAAGGGATCCATTTGAATTCTGCCTTTCTGTTTGTCATCTTCAAGTATGATAAAGATAAAATTTGGCCTGAAAGATTGTTTATATTACTTGTACTAGGGTATATAGAGGAAATATTAAAAAAAATTATATAGCTTAAAAAACAACAAATAAAATAAGCATTTCTATATACCAAATAGAAGAGAAAGGAAGCAAATAAAACTGTAAGTCTCAATTATGTACAACTGCTTTTCATTTTAGGTACATATAATACATTCAAAATACAACTTTCAGAGCTGTTAGGTATTTGTTTCCTTCTGTCCCTCAATACTTCATTGGGGGTCTTAAAGTTGTGTTTTTCAGCCCTCTTGTTACTACTTCTCCCTTTTCCCCCCATCCCCAAATGAAAAAGAAGAAAACTAAATCTCTTATAAGAAACCTGCATAGGTCAAGTAAAATATCTCACTTAGACATTGTCCAAAAGGTTATGTGTTATTCTGTAGCCTGACTTTATCACCTATCTGCCAGGAGATCAGTAAAGTAGCATGCTTCATCTTCAGTCCCCTGGAATTTAGGTTGATCATAACGAAGAAATCTCAGTGGCCCTTTTCCATTCTTAGATTCTTTGCTAAATAAAACTAAACAGAAGAGTATGACAGAGAAGCTGAAAAACAAAACACTGTATTCCTGATGATTTTAATCTTCAAATTTCCAGTCACAAATTGGAGAAATGAGAGTTTATTAAATAACTGATAATTTTCAGAGCAATACAACACTTAACCTTGTTTTTGTCAGTCACTGAAAACAGTGAGAATGCTTTTTATAGCTTGTTTTTGTTTGTACTAAAGTAATTTAACACCCATGAAGATATATCCACCTGTAGCTGTTATGTTGAATAATTGTATAACAAGGTTCTAGAATTTTTAGTTGTCTATGTTCAATAGAGGTGTTCAAATGACTTATTTCATAGGTTGTATATAAAACAAGGACTTTTAGTTAAACTATCCAGTGTGAGGAGGTAATTTTGGAAAATTTCTTTGGACGTAATTGATATTAAATTTGCTAATGCATATAACATATTTGTCTAAATCTTTGAAATGATATTTTCTCAAAGAAGTGAGATATTTTAAAAGTGAAAAATTTAAGTTTTAGTGAAATCAAATGCATGTTATTAGAATCTTACATTTTTATTTTAAATATGTACAATTTTCTTAGCATATATGAGGAAAATGATGTGAATAGATTTGAAATTTCTGGAAAAAATTAGGGGGAGAAAGTAAAAGAAATGATTTGATACAAGAATTAGAATTTGTTTTGTAGTAAGCATTACTTAGTTCTATAATACTTGTTCATGCAGTTGAATACAAAGGTGACATTCCAATACTGGAAACTAGAAATATGTCCTCCATGTCATAACAGATTTTGACCTATAACTTATTAAAATGTTTAGTTAAGATGGATTTCATTTTAATTAGAATTTCACCCTTAATATGGTAATAGTAAATTGTGTATGTGTGTGTGTGTGTGTGTTTACCATTTGATATTTTACTTTTTAGAGTTAAAACAGTGCCTTGAAGTCATGTAGGATAAAAATATAAACTTGAAAACTTAGGAAAAAATACCACTTTCTGACCACTTTTGTTTTATGTAGTATTTAGTTTCAGACACAATCCTAAAGGAGCGTTTGGATCCGGATACATTGGAATCTTTAGGGCTTATTAAGCAGTCACAACAATTCAATCAAAAATCTGTTAAAATCAAGACAAAACTTTTGTAAGTATGTGTATGTAATTTTGTAGATAAGGTGGTAGGGTTAATTGGTATTTTCAGTAATTTGTGTATATTGGTTACTTTTGAAGACCAGGGTATTTGGTGTTTTTTAACTATTATCTTTTTAAAGTAGCTCAAAATTTAGGTCAGTGGTTAAATTTTTCTTCTGATAATAATAAAACAATCTAATCACTGAATTAAAATCATTTCTATTGTTTTTTATATTAATAAAATAGTACCTATAAGTTATTTCCTGGATTACAAAAAAGAAAGATAATGTATTTCTTCCAATTTCCTCTGCCTAGTGTTAAATTTTGAATTTCAGTATGATTTTATCATTATATAAGGAAAGCTAATATTTCTTGAAAAGCAGTTTTTATTTTTATCCCCCCTTTATGAAAATCTTACCCAATGTTAAAATTACTACAATTTTGTGAGATAATCATAATCCAAATAAAATACATTATAGAAATACCCCATTTGTTTAACTTGGTCTTAATTTACTTAACTATGTTCATCTACTTTCAGTTATAAGCAGCAAAAGTTCAATCTCTTAAGAGAAGAGAATGAAGGTTATGCAAAACTGATTGCAGAATTGGGGCAGGATTTGTCTGGAAATATCACTAGCGACTTAATCTTAGAAAATATCAAATCTTTAATAGGTAAGACATAACATTTTATGACTACATTCTGAAAGAACTTTATTAAAACTGACTATACATAGAAAATGGCCATAAGTTAATGTATTTCATATGCTTTAAAAAAAAAAAAAGAACCTTACCATTAGAGGGCATGTCCTAAACTGGATAGAATCCTGAACCTGGGCTCAGGTCCTTCCTCTGACACATAGCAATGTGATCAGACAAGGCATCCTCTTAGTCTCAATTTTTTGGATATGTAAAATGAGGATAATAGTACCTGCAATTATTATAATCACTTAATATTTAATAATACCATATAGAGTTATTATGAGGCTCAAAGGAGAAATTCTTTGCAAATTTTAAATCATCACATGTATCGTGATCATTCTGTCATTGGACTAGACTAATGATTTTCATCTGTTTAGGAAACTCCCAATCTGTGCATCTCAATTCCTTTTCTGCAACTTCTAGCACTAAGCCTAGGGTACTGAGAACTTAAGGGACCTACCTATCCAGGCCCCATCAGTATGTGTCAGAGGCAGGACTTGAACTTCCTGATTCTGGCTAGCTCTCCCAGCTGTGCTATATTCTTTCTTCATCCTGTCAGTGGTAGAAAAAACTCAACAAGACATTAAAAGCACTAAGTCCTTTACATTCCCCTTCTCCTCTTTAGTTCTAGGCAGAAGACAGGCTTATTCATTGCCCTTTTATTCAAGAGTGCTCTTCTTTAGAGATGTCTAACAAAAATCCAGAGACAGAGAAGGCAGCTTACTCTTGTTACTTTATCCCTTCCTGCTCAGAAGTAATGGTTTCCTACTGAGTTCTGGATCTAGTGATATAGGGTCCCTTTCATCCAGGGCAAAGGTTCCTCCCCTCTCTTCCCCTCTCCTCTCCTCTCCTCCCCTCTCCTCTCCTCTCCTCTCCTCTCCTCTCCTCTCCTCTCCTCTCCTCTCCTCTCCTCTCCTCTCCTCTCCTCTCCTCCCCTCCCCTCTCCCCTCTCCCCTCTCCCCTCTCCCCTTCCTTTGCTTATTAAGTATTCAATTTCACTGTTAGTTACTGTAATATCTATTTTTTTGCTTTGTGTAATTACTTAATTCCTAGTAGTTCATCTGTGTTAATCATTTCATGTTAATAGATTATGGTGATAATACTTGTTTCTCTGAAGCAATAATATTGTCTCTAGTAGTGGTAACCTCACTCCTCATCTTCTCTATTAGCAATAAGTTAGATTGGATATTATAGAAGCCCTCTAATATGGCTGACAGTGGGTCTTACTTGCATAAGCAGACACTTGGGCAGGGAAAAGAGCATTTCTCAGACTCAGCTGCCCTGTGTACAGCTAGTAAGTGTGTGTTAAGTGTCTGAGGCCTGCTCCTGACTCCAGGGCCGGTGCTCTATCCACTGTGCCACCTAGCTGCCCCTGCCCTGTGTACTCTTTAACAGTTGCCAATAGATAAGGTTTTTTTAGAAAAACAAGGTTTTGGATAACTGGGTTTTCCATCCATAAGAAATGGCTTGTCATTCTTAAAGCTTTAAAGTTTTTCTAAACCTCTGTTTTGATTATTGATTACATAGTCACTTTTTATGCTAGCTATTTATTGATCTTGAGTTATTAATTAAGCTGATTAGTATCACTTAAACTTAATTATATTAGTTACAAGCCTTTTTTTTCCTCTTGGAAACTACATAATCTCATTCAGATAAAAAATGTGTATTGCTCTTATGTCAAATCACTTGACCTTTCATTATATCTGGAAGTGAATGGGTAATTAATAATATAGATGTAACAACTTCAGTAGAGTCAATAGCATTAATAAAGGAAAACTACTATTTCAAGTATACATTCATATTTCCAGTATAAACTTTAAATAGAGCTAATAATCTACTGTAATTACTAAAGTAGTTAAGAAATATAACATCCCCGTTAGTCTACTTTTTTCATACAGTTATGTATGCATCTATATATCTAGCCAAAGGTTACTTTCTACTTCTGAAAAATTGACTGACTACATTTTACACCATCTGATTTCTAGCTGGTAATTACTCAGTGATTTAAGTATTCACAATATTTGAAAAATGCTGTTTTCAGACATTTAACTTGACGTTTCACAGAGGAAGGATAGAAAAGTGGATAGGGCTTGTTTCCATATGAAATATTTTATATTACCTGTTTTGAAGACCCGTTGCCTTTGACTTAGCTGAGGGGCTGTTTTAAAAATAAGGAAAAATAGATAATTTTCCCCTATAGTCATTTAAAAAGTAGATATTTTTAGAGAAACATTATACGTTGTTAAAGAAAATCCACAACTTAACAATAAGGTGCAAATAATCTTAATTTTGAAATCCTTATTTTCTTGTATTGTGATTGAAATTTGAATTTTCTAAGAACTGAAGGAATACCTGATTAGCAGAAGTTGGATGACTTTTTCAATGTAATGTCTCAAGATAATTTTTATTTTTAACCTTCCCTAGGCTAGGAATAGGGCAGCAATAGTCTCACTTTCTGTCCATTATTCTATACGTTTAAATTGTTTCTGAAAGTCACTGCTTTACAAGAAATGCTATGTATTTAATTAGGAATTTTTTACCTTATTCTCTCTCTCTCATAGGATGCTTTAATTTGGACCCAAACAGAGTTCTGGATATCATTTTAGAGGTCTATGAATGCAGACCAGAATATGATGAATTTTTTGTACCTTTAATAGAATCCTATATGTGTATGTGTGAACCTCAAACACTATGTCATATTCTAGGGTTCAAATTCAAGTTTTATCAGGTATTTATACATATATCTTAAAATATCACTGATTTTTATATGTTAATCTTAGATTTAAATTTTCTCTTGATTCAGTGGCATTGATATTGAATTTTAATATAATCCCTATTTCATATTTGTTGACTTTATTCTTTTGGCTTCTTAATTATGGTAGAAAAACCTTTTTTTTTTTTTTTTTTTTTTTGTGAGGCAATTGGGGTTAAGTGACTTGCCCAGGGTCACACAGCTAGTAAGTGTTAAGTGTCTGAGGCCGGATTTGAACTCAGGTACTCCTGACTCCAGAGCCGGTGCTCTATCCACTGTGCCACTTAGCTGCCCTCTGGTAGAAAAATCTTTAATTTGCAACTGAAGGACCCAGTGGGATGCTGGTTATTTTACTTGGTCTTCCCTTGGGGCTCCCTTGAAGGCAGGAGAGGGGTGGATTCATCTCCTTCCATTCCCCTCTCTACTAGCCGTCAGGGGAATCCACTCTCTTTCCTGATCTTCTCAAGAGGAGAGATACAAACATTTCAGAGTAAGACAGGCCCCAGGACATTTTGGATATGGTGTGGTGCCCTTGATTATGTTCTCCAATAGTACCTCAGTGTTTACTTTTTATTGAAATTTTACCATTTAGACATGTATTTATCTATGACTAACTATCCCTTTAAAAAATGCCAGTTCATTAATCTACCCTTGAGCTAGAAATTTTTGGTCTAATTTATTTTTATTGATGGTTATAGCAGTACTAATAGTACCTGTCTTGATATAGTACTTGAAGTTTTGTTAGACTTCCTCAGGTTTTCTGCTCTTTTTATTAGATAGGTAGGAGAGAGATTGTAATTTATTTGATTTTTAGTGGGTTTTTTGGTTTTTTTTTTTTTTTTGTTAAATAGCAGTTCATCATTATTGTTTTTAGGAACCAAATGGAGAGACGCCAGCATCTTTATATCGCGTCGCAGCAATACTTTTGCAGTATGATCTTATTGATTTAGATGATCTTTATGTTCACGTAAGTTATTTACCTAAGAGAAGGAGTATTGTCTATCTATTATACAGTGGGGAAGTAGGAAGAGGGACCCAGGTATCATTGAGGGGGCAAGGGAAAGAAACACAGTGCTTGTTAGCATTTGACATGTTAGCCATCGTAAGTTATGATCTTTACAAGTTAAAGTTTCAGTCTGGGCAAAGATGACTAAACTGAAATAAGATAAGCTAGAGACACATAGATTGTCCTCAGACCAAGACTACCTTTTGTCACTTGGGAATACTCTTTTGCTTGCCACTATGATAATATTTTTAGGTATTCTGTCAGAATGAGGGCTGCATCATTATATTCCCTCTTAATGTAAATACTAAATCTGTGATTTAAAGTAAGGGATGGTTGCTTTGGGGAGGCCCATCGTTTAGGAACTTACCCTGGCAAACTGGGATTCATGAGGAAATTTTCATGGGCTTTGGACTAGGAGAATTTTTATGTGACCTATCACTTGTCTAAAAGAAAACTAATACTCACTGCCCCCAAGTAGCCTTCACCTCAAGTTTTCTGTGTCTGTCACTAACAAACCAGTTCTTCCACTTTTTCAGGTTCTTAATGTTTGAGACAAAAGCTTGTTTTAGAATCCTTTAAACTGACAAAAGCCATTTAAAACTCAGAATTACTTTTAAATCAGACCAAAATAAGTCACAATAAGAAAACCTGTTAGGAGGGAAATGGAAAACTGTGGACATAAGAATAGGTGGGACTTACAATCCTTACAAGTCCTACAATCATAGATTTAAAGTTAGCAGGGTCATCTAGTCAAACTTTCATCTAGAAATCATCTAGTAAAACTTTCTCATTTTAGAAAGGAGAAAATTAGAGGGGTAAAATAATTTGCCTATGTATGGTGTCATGCCTAGTAAATAGCAGCTTTTGAGCTGAGGTCTTATGATTTTGAATACAGTGCTCTTTACTCTGTCTCTTTACCCTGCCTCACTCTATCACCATTTTATAGGTAAGGAAACTGAAACTTAGATAAAGTGACTTGCCCAGGGTTACATAGGTAGTAAGTCTTGGAGGTAGGATTTGAACCCAATTCTCTCACTTTTTTTTGTAAGGCAATTGGGGTTAAGTGACTTGCCCAGCCAGGGTCACACAGCTAGTAAGTGTTAAGTGTCTGAGGCCGGATTTGAACTCAGGTACTCCTGACTCCAGGGCCGGTGCTTTATCCACCGCGACACCTAGCTGCCCCTCAATTCTCTGCTAATCCCAACACCAGCATTTTGACTATTACACTATGCTTCCTCTTAGGCTTTTGGAGAAGTTTTTGGAAGGTTTTGAGTTCATTTTTGACTTTTCGATGAAATGGGCAGAGAGTTGGGATTATCCCCTTTACATAATTTTAACTCTTGTTTTATAGCTTCTTCCAGTGGATAATACTATTCTTGATGAGCACAAACAAGAAATTGTGGAAGCCAAGCAAATTGTTAGAAAACTTACCATGGTTGTCTTGTCCTCTGAAAAGATGGACGAGAGAGACAAAGAAAAGGAAAAAGAAGAGGAGAAAACAGATAAGGTACTTAAAATATAATAGTAGAATTGAACACTGCACTTTATTTCTAAACCAAGAAGAAGAATCCTGCTAACTTTTTTTTTTGGGGTGAGGCAATTGGGGTCAAGTGACTTGCCCAGGGTCACACAGCTAGTAAGTGTAAAGTGTCTGAGGCTGGATTTGAACTCAGGTCCTCCTGACTCCAGAGTTGGTGCTCTATCCACTGTACCACCTAGCTGCCCCATCCTGCTAACTTTTAAAATTTAATTTAATTAAATTATTTTATTTTATTTCTTTTTCTGGGCGATGAGGGTTAAGTGACTTGCCCAGGGTCACACAGCTAGTAAGTGTCAAGTGTCTGAGGCCTGATTTGAACTCAGGTACTCCTGAATCCAGGGTCGGTGCTTTATCCACTGTGCCACCTAGCTGCCACGTATTGTTTATTTTATTTTATTTTATTTTTCCTGCTAACTTTTAAAATGGACTATTTAAAAAAATCATTTGGGCAGCTTTCCAAAAAGTCTTTCAAATGAAACTCAAAGGTTTTTAGATATTTGTGGCAGACGTGAACTAAGATACATGGTGCTAAATTGATTTAAGTCTACAAGTTATTTTAAAATCAGGTGAAGAAAACATCTCATCTTCCACAGAAAATAAGGAATATAGGAGGATCGTTATATAGTAAAATCTGTTTAAATGTAATCAGACTCAACAGAAATTTTTTTGGGAATACACTTTTATTAAATTAAGGCAAATTACAACAAAAACCCTAATATTGGGGATTTAAGAAAACAAAACTTGAAGATTGGGCTGAATCCTAGGACTGCCTTTCTTTAATAAAGTACAGTGGTAATAAGTGTCAGAATGTTGACCTGGAGATAATGCAGAATCCTCAATTATCCAAAAGATTAATGTACTTAAGGCAGGAAAGTATGCAAATTAGTTTTTTAACCAAAAAGATTCATAAGAAAAATATTTTTCTGAGCATTGTGATTGGCTGTTTAATAATATATTTTTGTCTTTTCTTTTCTTTCTTTTTTTTTTTTAGTGAGGCAATTGGGGTTAAGTGACTTGCCTAGGGTCACACAGCTAGCAAATGTTAAGTGTCTGAGGCCGGATTTGAACTCAGGTACTCCTGACTCCAGGGCCGGTGCTCTATCCACTGCACCACCTAGCTGCCCCATACAATATATTTTTGAGGAACTGTACAGATGATATTTTGTGGGCTTAATTATTTTTTTGTTTTTTGGTGAGGCAATTGGGGTTGCGACTTTCCCAGGGTCACACAGCTAGTAAGTGATAAGGGTCTGAGGCTGGATTTGAACTCAGGTCCTCCTGAATCCAGGACTGGTGCTCTATCCACTGCCTCACCCAGCTGCCCCTGGGCTTAATTATTTAATCAAGAAAATGTAATCCTAATTATAGACTAATGAAGGCTTTAGTATCAACATAATCACCTTCTTAATTTCCTGATACCATTTTTGTCACTTTAAAAAAATAGCCAAAAACCTTAATGATACCTCTATTAAAATACCTTTTAAAAAGCAGTTATTTTTCTTTTTAATTTTTAAAATAATTTAGTTCGCTTTTTTAAAAAGCTGGCTTATATTCTATGCATGAAAATGGTTAATGATTTTAATAGAAAATATATCCACATTTTTCTTTTGTCTGTTTGTTTTTTAGCCACCTGACAACCAGAAACTTGGTTTATTGGAAGCTTTGTTAAAGATTAGTGATTGGCAACATGCACAGAGCATTATGGATCAGATGCCCCCATTCTATGCTTCTGCACACAGGCCAATAGCCATTGCTCTTTGTCAGCTTATCCATGTAACTGTTGACCCCCTCTACCGAAGGTATGTTATTATGTATTTTACTAAGCATTAAAGAAGTTCTTTAGGACAGTGAAAGATATTTGTTTTGTCAAATTATGTATGTTAACTTATAATGAAATGAAACATGCATAATGTATAATGTATAATCTTGATTAAGAAAAATTTTAAACTAGTGGTCAAATGCTGTCTTTCTTCTCTCATGCTGAACCAGGGTTAGCATTTATATGCCAAGAAATAGTGATACCCGAACTTAACCCTAGG
Source organism: Dromiciops gliroides (assembly GCF_019393635.1). Classification (NCBI taxonomy): domain Eukaryota; kingdom Metazoa; phylum Chordata; class Mammalia; order Microbiotheria; family Microbiotheriidae; genus Dromiciops; species Dromiciops gliroides. The sequence goes on along the minus strand of NC_057867.1, from coordinate 41,167,390 downwards.
TCTTTGAGGAAGTTGTTTCTCTTCCTTTTCCTTCCATGTTTCTTTTTTTTTTTTTTCCTCACTAAGTAAGATCTGTGTCTGGTGTCATCTACCTCCATCTCATGTTAAGTAGCTCTGTTTGAAATTTTCACTCCATGATATGCAGGCTTCTTTTTTCACCATTGCCATCTACAGTTATTTTGACAGTCCCAGGAATACTCCAGTTCTGTGGAACTGCTTAGGAGCAGTAGCAGTGGCATCTTTGGCAGTAGCCTTAGAGTCTGAATTAACAACCCTGGCTTCTGGACCCCATAAAGATATTGGCTCTTATCTTCATTGCCACCTGGGCTGTGAGAAAATCTCCTTGGATAGTGTCTTCTGTGTGTGACTCTACAGCAGTCTAGCTGCTCAACAGGAGAACATTCTGGGCTTACTGTTCTGCCACAAACTATATGGGAAATTTGACCCCTTTCCTCTGTTTCTCCCCAATAATTAGTATAGAAAGCACCTGAATTGAAAAGTGTTAACACTTGATTAACACTTAGCTATATCTACATCTTTCTCTTTCAGTTTTTTGTGCCACTGAGGCCTGTCCCTTATTTTTCTTGGTATTTGTCATTTTTTTTGCACTGTAAGTAGATCTTTGGTCTACTAGTCTAACAAAATAAAATTATGGGGATGTGTGTGTGTGTATATATACACACACACATATATACACATATATATACACACAGACATATATAGTATAGAAGATATAGAGTAACTTAATGATGTAAAGTAAATGAATTAGAAATTTTTAAATGGTATAGGTATCATCTATGGTATAAAAATTGTTTTATTTCTTGCTTTTTATAGAGTTGGAGTACCTAAAGGTGCTAAAGGATCAATTGTTGCTCTGTTACAAAACAAGCGAGCGCCAAAACAGGCAGAGAGTTTTGAAGATATGAGAAAAGAAGTATTCAATATGCTCTGTCATCTTGGTCCTCACCTTTCTCATGACCCCATTTTGTTTGCAAAAGTGGTGCGCTTAGGGAAAGCATTTATGAAAGAGGTTAGTAAGATTTCTCTTCTAAGAAAAACATTTCTCATGTGGAAATTTTCTGTTCTTAATATGTCTCTTTAGCTTAGAACATAGAATATAACTTAAATCTAATTTTTCAAAACCCTGTCTTTGGTGAAATAAAGTCTAAGGTAGCCTCAACCCAGTAGGTAAGCCAAATCTTAAATAAACTGGATAAAATGCTATTCCAAGAAACCATACCTTGGATTAGTAATTTTCTTTGAATATGTGGTAACTCTTAGGATCATCCTTATTCTCTATAATTTTCTCTCATTAGAATTTTTTTTTCCCTGAGTTTATCCTCAGAGGAAAAAAGAGCATCTTAGTTATTCAGTAAAAGAAAGCTTTTGTTCCCATAGTGCTACAAGAAACTTTAGTGGTGAGAGTCTCTTTTCACTGTTCAGGGGAATTTTTGTATTATTATATAAAATTTCAGCTGCTTTTTGCATATTAACTACCATTTATAATGTATTTATGGAAAAATACATTCTGAATTCTTAGCTGATTTACAAGCTTTTGGAATAGAATTTTTTTGGGTTATAATTTGCCCATATGTGTACTACTTGCCCATCTGTCCATGGAGGAACCAGGGTTGCTGCTGTTCTCTCAACCCTAGTGTTCAACCCTAGAGTCCCCTTGATACCTATACTATTGATGAACTCTCTCAGACACTTCTGATGGCTTTGTCTAGAATTTGCTGGTTGCTGGGTTATCCCCCTTTTTATTTCCCAGAGATTAGTGCATGATCATTTGGAAATTTGGAAAGGATGTGGATCCTGGTACTAGATTTCTTAGTTTAGGTGATTTTTTTGACCATTTTTTCAGTTGTTTAGGCATTTGGAGTCATCTTACTTCTGCTATAGAATCTTTTGCACCTGTCCCACTTGTCTCTTGCTTCTGTTACCACTTCAGTCCAGGCTCTCATCATCACCTGTGACTTTCCAGTCTCTCTTCTTCTAGTGTCAATTTATCCTTCACTGTTCTGAGAGTAATTTTTCTAAGGATTAGGTCTAATGAATAGGTCATTCTCAAGGTCTTCAGTGGCTTCCCCATTTCATAGGGGATAAAATAACTATATAGTCCAATATAGGATCATATACGTAGAACTGGAGGCCAGTCCCCTCATTTTACAGAGATGCTTTGTCTTTAAATCTACTTTCTGGCTTTTTTATGCTTTTCTGTTTACTGTACACCTGCAAAACTGGATTTAAAAGCCATTACCCACATTTTGGTCAGTTAAAATCTTCTTTCATAAACCAGCTTAACACCATTTTGTGAATACTTTTCTCCTCCCAATTTCATATTCTTATTACATTCTAATTAGTATTTTGCATATCTTATTTTCCCTATTAGTCTTCAGAGCATGGACAAAGTCATTTTCATCATCTCTGGTATCCCCAATAGAGTATACTGTACAAAGTAGGCATTTGATAAATGTTTATTTGAAAAGAATGCAAATGAAATACTTGAAAGAACTTCAGTAATTATAGTTTATTTTGTTTGTTAGTGGGTAATGGGAGTTGGATACAGAAAATAGTTGAAGCAGATTCATTAAGGGGTTTTAATGTTGTCTTTAAAAAAGACTTTTATTTTTACATGTTTATTGAAGAAAGTGCATTTTAATACATAGCCTCTAATATTTTAATAATTTCCCAACTTTATTTTTTAGGATAAAATATGTATTTTTTTCTGAGATAAGGGCCTAGAAAATCTTTTAAAACAATTTAAAATGAAATCTTTTAAAACAATTTGAAATGTTTGTAGCTTGAAAGATAAGTCTCTGTGTGTCTATAAAAACCTGGATTTAAAGAGATGAGTAATTGATGATTTTTTTTGTTTTGCTTTATAAAATTAAGAATTTTATTATGGTGAGAGACTTGCTTTTAAAATTGCGTCTGCCCCATTTTCTTACCCCCCTAAAAAAGTCTTTAGGTTCCTTAATCTGATTTAAAACATTGATTTTTTTATGTACTTTATGTCACAGTCTGAGTTCTATAGTGGTGTGTGTGTGTGTGTGGGGGGGGCAATTGGGGTTAAGTGACTTGCCCAGGGTCACACAGCTAGTGTTAAGTGCCTGAGGCCAGATTTGAACTCAGGTCCTCCTGAATCCAGGGCCAGTGCTCTATCTACTGCACCACCTAGCTACCCCTATAGTGTTCTAATATTCATTTTCTCTTCATGAGTAGCTTAATTCAACAAGTAAATCTCAGGAAAAATAGTTATAAAATTAGTACAATAATACAGGTATTAGTTTTGTATGTACAGTTTATAATACAGTTTTGTCTTTGTTCTTCATTTACATTTGAATATTAGTTAAAATTTCTTTCTGTTCTGCCCTTTTGCCCCATCCAATATTTTCATAACAAGGAAGTTAAAAAATATGTACTATGTTAACTACAGAAATATCTTTCCTATACTGTATAATGTAAATAACCGACAATTGTTCGCAGTTTATATTTGGTTTAAAAGTATAATCTAGAATGCCTTCTCATGGCGTTCTCTGTCCGTCCGTCCCCCCCCCCCCCCAACAAGGGTTAAGTGACTTGACCAGGCTCACACAGCTAGTGTCAAGTGTCTGAGGCCAGATGTGAACTCAGGTCCTCCTGACTCCAGGCCCGGTGCTTTATCCACTGCGCCACCTAGCTTCCCCTTCATGTCTTCTTAAATCATAGATTTAGAATGGAAATTCCTTGAGGGCAAGGCATGCATGTTTCATTTTTATATTGGTATCCCTTCGCACAGGGTTTCTTTTTCCACTCGTGACCCCTTTCTTCCTGAGAAATTATTATGTGACCCTGGCTATGTAGGTATATAAAATAGCAATACATAACATTATATACATATTGCACAATTTTTTGCCACCCCTACATTGTTATGCAATCCTACATGGGGTCATAACCCACTGTTTAAGAAGCTAGGCCCTAGTGCATGTGCTCCATGGCACATAATAGTTAATTTAATAAATATTTATTGATTGGTAGAATTGGAAGGCCCCTAAGAGTCTGTTTAGTTTAACCCCTATTCCTCCTTTCACAGATAGAAAACTGAGACCCAAGGAATTTAAGTTACTTGGACAAGTTTGCATGGCAGTTAAGTGTTAGGAGTTTTGAACTTAAACCCTCTAACTGTAGAGCCTTTCTTGGCTCCTGTTAGTATGCCATGCTACCTATTTTCCTGATTATCGAATTGTTCTGTTTGATTATTCTGAAGAGGTTCATTTTTCGTTTTTTAAAGCACATATTATTATTTTAAATCATATAATTACACACTGATGAAATTACACTTAATTAAAGCTGGGAAGGTTTTGAATACGGATTTTTTAAAAAACAATGATTGTTTTTGATAGTTTGAACTTGATCTGAAGATTGTTTTAAAAAAATGTACTCACATGTTTTAACAAATTGAGCATGATCAGGTAGTTTTTCTATTTATTATTTGGCTTGATAAAACCCATATGGTATCCAATACCCTAAATAAGTGATAGGTGATTAATTTTATTGAACAAGTATTTTTACTGGTCTATTAGTCTGTCAAAAATGAATTGTAGGAAGTAATGCTTTTTCATGTGTTATCTGTTTTCTCTTGTTTTTTTTTTTTTAGTAGATATATATAATGTCAACCCTGGTTTGGGTTTTTTTTTTTTTTTTTCATTTTGAGTGTGGATCTTGGCCTCAGATAACCTGACTAAAGGCCTTGCCTCTAAAGAAGAGGTTCTTGGCTTTTTTTGATGTCCTGCACCCCTTCGACCTTTTAGTGAAGTTTTTTTTTTGACAATTTAGAAAAATGTTTTTTACATGTATCAAACAAAACACATAGGATTAGGAAGGAAACATTGGAATAAAGAAGTAATTTTTCTCCCATCCAAGTACTTGTGAACAGAACACCCTTCCATCCAGGAAATTTATCAGTGGATATTCGTGAACCCCAGCTGAAGAACCTTTGCTCTAAAGCAAAGGGTTTTTTTTGTTGAATAAGCACTGGTCAAGGAATCAGGAGACCAAGGTTGATCTCAGTTCTGACTTCCCACAACTTTACTCCTTGGCTTTTGAAAATGCTATAGTTTGCTTTAGTAGAACTGATCTTCCCTATGTACCCAGTTAAAGTTTTATGTTCCATTTATTACCTAATTTCTATAAATGATGTTTAACTCCAGTTTCCTAGCTTGGTTTCTACTTTGAGTTTGCAACTGATGGATCATGGGGCTCACCTTAGACATAAGTCGGTCATTCACCAAACATTTATTAAACACCTGTTAAGCTCTAGGCACTATGCTAGGTACTTGGGGTAGAAGGAAAAAGAATGAAAATATTTTTACTTGCAAGGAGCTTACATTCTATTAGGGGAGACAGTTAAACACCCCCCATTCTCCAAATCACTGGTTGAGGTGGGGGAATTAGATTACTTCTTGCTATCATCCACAAATGCTCCAGTTCCTATAGATGCTGAAATTAATTTATTTGATCAATAGTTATCAGACCTCTGCCTTGCAAACCCCATCTTCACTGTGCAATCTTTTCCCTACTTTTAGGTATCTTCATCTGGATGGAGGTACAAAAAACATTTAATTGATGTGTGTTTTCTTCTTTTTATGCCCTTCAACGTTATCCCTTTCCTCCATTGAAACTCCTCCCCTTTGAAAAAGAAATACAAAAATATCTAATATAGTGACCACATCTTATATTGTAGACAATAGTCTGTACTAGTAGCTCTCCGTTTCCCTGTTATGGGGAAGATGTTCTGTTTCATTATATATTCTCTGGGCCCTTCATTGGTTTCTAATTAGTTTGACTTCCTTTTACTGATCTTTTCTTGTACTTCTTCTCTTGATTCTTATTTTACTCACCATCAGTTCATAACCATCTTCCCTTGTTTCTCTGAAACTGTCATATGTTAATTCTCACTGCATAGTATGTTCCATTACATTCATATGATGTAGTGTTTTTTTTAAACCATTTTAAGCCATTAGTTAATGGGCACCTCTTTTTGTCTCTTTGAAAAATGCTGTTATGAATGTTTTAGATCTTCATGTGTTACTCCCTTTGGGTATATGCCCATTAGTGGAATCCCTGGGTCAAAGGATATAAAGAGTTGGTTCATTTTTCTTATGTAATTGCAGATTAAAATGCAAAATGGACTGACCATTTCATAGTTCCTATCTTAGTTTTCATGCTATATCTTAATCAGTGACTAGAAGAAAAAGCTTTGAATTATACTTCAGAAATTCACCACATTAGCAGCTATCGTCAAACCTTATCATTTCCACAAACCTTTATGCTCTGAAAAATCGAGTACTTTCCTTCCCTGTAGAGCTTTTACATATTTTATATCTATTAATATTTACCATATTATAAATTAAAGTATCTTGTATTGCAGAAATAGTTTTGAACTTGCAGACACCCAAGGGTCACCAGACCTCTGCACTAGACTAATGTTTTGGGATCTTTTGGGGCAGTAACTTAGATATATCTTGGTCTTTTGCCTGTGCTGTACAAATCAAATTTGAGTCTTGGATTTATTTCACTGTAATTTGAATTTATTTTACCTATTTGAGGGAATATTATGAAAATCCTGGGTTTTCTTTAATGAGAATTGATCTGTATTGATGCTTTTCTTCCTTTGGAGAAGTGAATTTTTTTTGATATGACCATTAACCTAAATTATGAATACAAAATTAAATATTTTCTAGAAATCTTCATAGTGATGTTTTAGTTGTTTCAATTTATAGAGAATAATTTCTTTTGTCAAAATAGTTAACATTGTTGAATATTTACTTGAGGGTCCCGTTAGTGAGTAGTCAACATAATATAGAATGGGATTTTCTTATGGTACAAAAATATTCCATGACATAGACCAATGTTAAGGCATTCCTTGTATTTTATTTTCATGTCTTCTTTTTATTATTTTCCTTTCTTTTTAACCTTTTCCGTCACTTTTTCTTAAGGATTCTTGTACACAAATTCCTTATGTTTGGTTTCTATCATTTAATTTTTTTTTTTTTTTTAGTGAGGCAGTTGGGGTTAAGTGACTTTCCCAGGGTCACACAGCTAGTAAGTGTTAAGTGTCTGAGGCCGGATGTGAACTCAGGTCCTCCTGACTCCAGGGCCGGTGCTCTATCCTCTGCGCCATCTAGCTGCCCCTAACACTGTTTTGAAAGCCCTTCTATCATTTAATATTAATGTGATTATCATACTTAACACCTCTCCCCTCCCATTCCCTTTCATCTTTTTGGAGGAAAATAACTTTGAAGCCAGTTATGAATATTATGCTACTTCATTATTGTACTGGTTAAAATTTGCCCTTAGATTTTGATTAAAATAGTTTTAGTGTAGTGAAGCTTAGAAATGAGAAGTTTGAAATGTTTTTTTACTCACACCCCTCCCCCTCCCCTGGAGGGTTAAGTGACTTGTCCAGAGTCACACAGCTTGTGAGTGTCAAAGTGTCTGAGGTCAAATTTGAACTAGGGTCCTCCTGAATCCAGGACCTTTGGGGTGTGTGTGTGTGTGTGTGTGTGTGTGTGTGTGTGTGTGTGTGTGTGTGTGTGTGTGAGTGAGATGTTTTTGTTTTTGTTTTTGGCAGGGAAATGAGGGCTAAGTGACTTCCCCAGGGTCACACAGCTATTAAGTATCAAGTGTCTGAGGCCGGGTTTTAACTGAGATCCTCCCGATTCCAAGGCTTGTTTTTACTTTTAAAATGGGGTATTTGAAGTAGAATATTAATTTAAGAATACATAGATGATGCAAACAACAAGTATAAAGATGAGACATCTAACTTAATTTCATTGCTTCCTGGGAGGAGTTGTTAATATTGCCATTATCATTTCAGATTTAGGAATTTTTAATTCAAAGAATTTCTTAATGGTACTTATTTAACTGGATTTTCTTAAAATTCCCTCAGGTGTATATATAAAGAGTGAAGAAAGCAAATATTTCAAGGCATTGGTTAACTTTATGTACTGTCTAAAAGAAGAACTAATTATGACATAGGTGAAAATAATTTATACTTAATTTTAATTTTTTGTGTGTGCTTTTAGTTTCAGGCTGATGGAAACAAACCAGAAGAAAAAGAGAGAATGGTAAGAGTTTAGCAAAGCATAATATCATATAACATTTTGGCTAGGCACAACAGCATACAGAAAATTTTCATTGTGAACCTGTTTTAGCCATTTGTGAGAAAGTGCTTTATGATATTTTAACATCAATTACTTTTTGAGTTTTTCGGATTAGCATCTTCATTTTGTGAAGTTGTTTAGAAGGGCAAAGTTATCATTCCTTTCGAAAGAAAAATCATAGTTTGTTTAAGATGGGTGGGAGAAGGGAAATATGATTGAAAGAATTAGGAATGGGTAAGAGAGGGAGATTAAGGCATGCTCTAAAAAAGGAGGGTGGGCACTGTTGACAAAGGGTTAGGGGTAGAAATTACACAATCTTCCTAGTTACATATATTTTTAGATAAATGTGTCTTGTTTCATATAATCATTTCTGAAAATCCGTATGTGATATAATTTAAAATTTATTGGCAGCAGCTTTTGATTTGAAGGACACATAATAAATTTCCTTTGTATTACTTCTTTTACATTTTTGGGGGATCCAAACAATGAGAAATAAGAAAATTTGAGTAAGCACGTACATAGGTGGCACCCTTGTAGTCATAACCTGTCCAACCTGTCTTGCACATATCTCCAAGCAGAGGGCAATTAGGAAAAAAATACATATACATGTACATACACATATATTTTAAGAAAATAACTCCTTATTACTAAAACATAATTTTATAACTTAGAAAACTAGTTCTCAAGAAAGATTAGAACAATATAATTTGGAACAAATGTTTAAAAGAACATAGCAATCTTTGTTTAAAATAAGAGTATTTAGGGGCAGCTAGGTGGCGCAGTGGATAAAGCACTGGCCCTGGATTCAGGAGGACCCGAGTTCAAAGCCAGCCTCAGACACTTTACACTTATTAGCTGTGTGACCCTGGGCAAGTCACTTAACCCTCATTGCCCTGCCCCCCCCCCCCAAGAGTATTTAATTGAGCAAAATGTATTTTGCAGTTTCCAGTAAAATCAAATTTACAGGTGCTTTTGTCCATGTCTTTTAGCTTATGACCTTTCTTTCCGTTAGCTATGTACTTGGATTTCCCCAGTTAGGACTGGTCTTGGTGGACCTAGACCATGGCTTTCTTCTTGGGATCTCTTAAATCTACCTTTTGCAGGGATCTATTAATTGTTGTTGTTCAGTTTTTTCATTTATATATATTTATTATATCCAACTCTTCTTGACCCCATTTGAAATTTTTTTGGCCAAGATACTGTTTTTCCCCCCATCTTGTTTTACAGATGGGGGAACTGAGGCAAACGGGGTTAATTTGACACTGGGTTAATTTGACACACAGCTGGTAATTGTCCAATGCCTAATATCAATTCAGGAAAATGTCTTTTTGACTCCAGTTCTGACACTCTGTCCTCTGTGCCACCTAGTTGTCTGTATCTAGGATCTAACTAACTCAGATTCAAAGCAATATAACGTCCTCCTCTATTGATTCCTTATTCACTTCCCTTATGGCCATGTGGAATTACTAACCATATCAACGCTTAAGGATTCAATTCATAGTAACCCTGATAACCTCTTTTTAGTGCTTAAAATATGTAAGGATTTCTATAACTGGTAGCACTTGTCCCTATCTATTTCTTTTTTTCTTTCTTTTTTTTTTTTTTTTTTGGTAGGGCAGTGAGGGTTAAGTGACTTGCCCAGGGTCACTCAGCTAGTTAGTGTCGAGTGTCTGAGGCCAGATTTGAACTCAGGTCCTCCTGAATTCAGGGCTGGTGCTCTATCCACTGCGCCACCTAGCTGCGCCCCCCCCCTCCAGCTGCGGCCCCCCCCCCCCCCCTTTCCAATATAGACATTAATCTGTACTTTCTCCTTAAGTTTTCTATTGACAAACTTTTTTGGAACTGTTCAGCATAAAGAAACATGTTTAAACATATTTTGAACAATTAAGTAAAGTTGTCTTTTGGGAATAAAGAATCTTTTACTAAAGTAGACAAAACTTTTAATTTTACTTTTGTCTAAATCAGCATTTTCCTGCATCAGGTTTGCTTAAATTGGAATAAGCCAGTATAATCAAATTTCTCTATGTGAGATTTGGCTTTTCTTACACTAACATGTCTGGAATATAAAGTAAAATGATTACTGCCAGTTAACATTATTGTTTCTACTTTCTAGCTGCACATGGCCATTGGACTACTAATAGAGACAACGAGTAATTCAATTTAATAGTTTCTTTAGTAATAATCTTAGATTGGTCAACCTTGAAATAAAATTATTGTTTTTGGTCTTACCTGCACTTAAATACTTAATCCTGAGTTGGTAAAGAATATCATTGCTTGTTATTTCTTTACAGTTATTTGGTGTCTCCCCCCTCCTCCCCCGCCTTTAGACTATTAACTAAATTCAGAAGTGGATTGATTATAAATATTTTGAATTTCTTGATTTTTTTGAGTTGGGTTTATTTCTTTGTTCATTTTGCAGCAAAGCATAATATGCAGCAATTTGTGTACTTTATTCCCCTAGGTTTGAACATATTCTCTTCTGTGAAATCAGACAATCTGGGGTTGCATAGATAAAAATAAAGTGATCCTCAAAAAGCTTATGTATATACTTTTATAAGAATATATATATGTAATACAGGGAAATTTTGGGAGGGCAATAGTAGCTGTGGTATTAGGGTAGGTGGTACTTTAGTTCAGTCTTGGAGAAAACAGTGTATTATTAGAGTAAGGGAGGAGGAAATGCATTCCAGGTCTAGCCCAGAGACAAGGGAGATGTGAAATGCTTTGTGTGAAAAACAAAACCCCAGTTTAGCTCAATCTTAGAGTATAGGGTAAGAAGGAAGCAATACATAATGAGGTTGGAAAGTTAGGTTGGGGTCAAGTTGTGAGTGCTTTTAAAAGCCACAGATGGGAGTTTACATGTAATAGGGAGCTAGTGTAAGAGAGTGACACAGTCAAAGGAAAATGTGTTAAAGGAAAATCACTTTGACAGTTGTGTCCTAAGAAGAGGAGGCTGATTAGACAGTCACTGTAATAGTACTGGTAAGAGGTGGAGGACCTGAATAAGGTGATGGTTGTGTAGGTAGAGAGAACATGGCAGATTAAAAAAAATCGGGCTGTAGAGTTTTCTTTTTAAATGGTTAGGGTGAGAGAGGGGATGGAGAGTTGAGGTTACAAAGCTGATGTACTTGAATGTTATTCAATTTCAGTAGTGTCCTTTTCTTTGTGACTCCATTTGAGATTTTCTTTGAAAAGATACTGGAGTGGTTTGCTATTTCCTTCTCTAGCTTATTTTACAGATGAGGAAACTGAGGTAAACAAAGTTAAGTGATTTGTCCAGGGTCACACAGCTAGTATATGTCTGAGGCTGGATTTGAACTCAGTTCTTCATGATTCCAGGCCTGGTGACTGCACTACCTAGCTGCCTTGAAGAGTAATAGTACCCTAAAGGGAAAGAGAAAACTTCAGAAAAGGGTTGGATTTTTATGGAGAGATAATAAGTTCTGTTTGGGTAAAGGTCAGTTTGAGATGTCTGTGGGTATCTATTTTGAAATGTCCAATAAGTAGTTGGTGATGCAGGGCTCAAACTCAGAAGAAAGACTAGATTGGATATGTAGAACTCTGGGGTTCATTTACATAGTATCATAGCATAGCTTGAGGGAATCGGAGGATCTACTGAAATTTTTTTTTTTAAAGAACAGAGATGATTTGATTATATTTGTAGGGAACTGGGAACAATAAGGAGAGATTGAAGATTGGCAAGAGGGGAAGTCAGTTTGCTTGTTTTTTGGTGAAGCAATTGGGGTTAAGTGACTTGCCCAGGGTCACACAGCTAGTAAGTGTCAAATGGCTGAGGCCGGATTTGAACTCAGGTCCTCCTGACTCCAGGGCCGGTGCTCTATCCACTGTGCCACCTAGCTGCCCTGGGAAGTCGGTTGGAAAGATGAGGTGCCAGAGCCAGGAAAACATGTAAAAAGGTTGCCCTTGGCAAAGAGAAAGGGCCATGTCTTCATCAGAACTTGTAGTAGAGGAGAAAATGGGGGATGTCAAGGATTTTAGAGATTGAAGACAGGATAAAAGGGAGCTTATAGTAAATGGCTTCAATTTTCTCAATAAAATAAGAAGTGAGGGAGTTAGAAGCCAGAGGTATGGGAAGTTTGAGAAGAAAAAGATTAGGAGGAAAGGCTTCTTTGGAGAATGGGATAGGGAGTCTATTAGTGAGGACTAATAGGATTGCTTTGTCGTTGTATGAAGACTTAGTTGAAATTGCATACCAAATTTGTAGTCATCATGGTTGTATGACTTTTTCCAGCTTTGTTCAGCAGCAGTTGTGTAGGAACAGAAATATTAGATGTTCAGAGGAATTCAGGAATGGGATTTGGTAAGGCCTGATTGAAAGTACAATTGGGTGAAGGATTTGAGAGTAAAGGACTTTGTGGAATTGATCATCAGAGGACGGGAGAACTAAGAGCATTGTCTAGGGAGGAGAGGGTAATCAACAGTGTCAGATGCAACAGATAGATCAAGAAGAATGAACATTTAGATTTGAGGATCCAGAGACCAATGATAACTTTGATAAGTCAAGCATTTGGAGAAATATACTAACTCTTGTTATTCCCATATTAATATGTTCTCTGTTATATAGTCAAGATATTTCATGCTTATTGTTAGTGATGTTTCTGATCTATAGAATAGGCAAATAGCACCAGCTGATTTTGTGAATTTTTTCCCCCCTTTTTTGGTAGGAAACTTTGCTTAGCTGCTTGCTGAGTATTACTGACCAGGTGCTACTTCCTTCTCTTTCTTTGATGGATTGCAATGCTTGTATGTCTGAAGAACTATGGGGAATGTTTAAGTCATTTCCATATCAATACAGGTAAGCATTGGTATTTTTTTCGTTTTGAACCCTGTCAATTTTTTTACATTGGCTTTATTTAAAAAGATATTAATTAAGAAGCCTTTATTTATAAATAAAATATATTTTATATATAAAAAAGAAAACTTTTTTTTTTGGGTGAGGCAATTGGGGTTAAGTGACTTGCCCAGGGTCACACAGCTAGCTGTGCCACCTAGCTGCCCCAAAACAAAACCTTTCTAACAAAGGTTGGAAGGAAAACAAATTCCCAAATTGTTCATGTCAAAAAATGTGTATGGGGGCAGCTAGATGGCGCAGTGGATAGAGCACTGGCCCTGGAGTCAGGAAGACCTGAGTTCAAATCCGGCCTCAGACACTTAACACTTAGTAGCTGTGTGACCCTGGGCAAGTCACTTAACCCCAATTGCCTCACCAAAAAAAAAATGTATCAGTCTGTACATTTTGTCTTTTACTTTTTGAGGAGGAGGGTAGGTATCATTGGTCTTTTGAAATCATGGTCACATTTATTTGAGTTTTTAAGTCTTTCAAAGTTACTTGTTTTTACAATAGTATTACAGTATCAGTGGTTCTTATCTATTGGGGATTGGCCTTTATTAGAAATTTGAACCAGTTCCTCTTATAAAATGTCCCAAAAGTCTTAGTGCAGTAACCTTACTATTATAAACACACTTATAAAAAAACCCTGAAAAGTTAATTAAGTTAATTAAATATTGATGTCTCATCAAAATTCAACATTATCAATGTTTTATATTATGCATTGTTCTAGATGATTTTAGAACTTTATGAATACTTGGAACAGCTGTAGCTCAGTGACTGAATAGATTGCTTTCATAATCCTAGATTTAAGATTATTTAAAAAATGAGATTTTGATACATTTTTCATGTGATAAGAAAAAGTGTAATGGAGATACATCAGGTGACCAAGCTGCCAAACAATAGGACCTTCACTACTGATCAACTGGATTGAGAAAACATCATCTAGAAACCGTCCCGTATGCAATGTATATTGACAGGGTTGCTCCATCTTTTCTTTCTTTCTTTCTTTCTTTTTTTTTTTTTTTTTTTTTTTTTGGTGCAATGAGGGTTAAGTGACTTGCCCAGGGTCACAGAGCTAGTGTCAAGTGTCTGAGGCTGGATTTGAACTCAGGTCCTCCTGAATCCAGGGCTGGTGCTTCATCCATTGTGCCACCTAGCTGCCCCTGCTCCATCTTTTCAAAATTAAATGTCATTGTACAAAATTCACAAAAATTAAGTATAAAAATTTTAAATAATTAACTTTCACACGATTTTTTTTGGGTGAGTTTGCTGCATGTATATTTCTAAATTTAATAAAGCTTGAAACTGCACTTAAACTCTTGTTTTGGGACATGCATGATATATAAATGAAATTTTATCGGTAATTTTTCTTGCATTGCTTCTAAGCTTATAACGTTTCTTCTTCCCTCTCTGTTCTTTAAGGTATCGTCTGTATGGTCAGTGGAAGAATGAAACTTATAACAGTCACCCACTTTTGGTAAAAGTTAAAGCTCAAACAATAGACAGAGCGAAATATATAATGAAGTAAGGTTTTAAAAATTCTTATTTATTATTTTATTTTATTATTATTTTATTCTTTATTTAATCGAATCATAATAAATTTAGATTGTATGCATAAATGTTGGTTAGTCCTTGAGTCTCAACTTCATGGGTATCATATTAATCTAGTAGCTATTTGTATGTTATACCTATGATAAATGTTTAGGGAGCTCTACATGCAATAAATTCTTTTGAACAGACTGCAGTATAGTATCTAAACAGCTAATGTTGTTTCATTGAGCAGGAAAAATGAGGAGAAACTAATATGGATGCACAAGGCATTCCCCAGCCAATGTTAATTTTTAAATTAAATTGTTAATTAAATTTTTTTTTTGGCGGGGCAGTGAGGGTTAAGTGACTTGCCAGGGTCACACAGTAAGTGTCAAGTGTCTGAGGTTGGATCTGAACTCAGGTCCTCCTGAATCCAGGGTCAATGCTTTATCCTCTGCTCTACCTAGCTGCCCCCAATGTTAATTTTTAAAAAGATATGTAGGATATGGAATCAAATTCAAGTAAAAGGACGATTGCAAAGGTGGTGGTGGTGGTGGTGTTCCTTGTTCTTGAAGAGGACCATGAAATTAGGGAGGTGATGTCTTGACTTGCAGTGAATTGGATTTAAGTGAGGAAGGGTTGTGCAAAGTCACCAGCCTCAGTCTCTCCTCCAGAGCCACCTGGGTCCAGTGGCTAGATATACATAAGGACAATTGGAGATAGCCCTGGGAGATAGCCCTGGATGTTTGAGGCAGTTGAGGTTAAGTGACTTGCCCAGGGTCAGACAGCTAGTAATTAGTGTCAGGTGACTGAGGCCATGTTGGAACTCCTGACTCCAGGGGCCAGTGCTCTTTTAACTCTTTTAACTCTTTTCACCTAACTTCCCCCTTGCAAAGGCATAGCATGGTATTGAATGTAAGACTGCCTTCAGGAAAGAGAAAGTTCAGTGAGTTGAGGTTAGCATGCAAAAGTTGTTGTTTTTTTCCTTTTAAGGTATATTGGGGAAGAGAAGTCAAGAAACATTTATTTATTTATAGATTTATAATTTATATACAAATAATATATATAATATACCTGTATATTTCTATATAAAGAAATATTTATGTTTATCTAATATTTATGTATATCTAATTTACATAAATATATCTAATTTATATATACACATGTATGTTTATTTATTGTGAGGCAATGAGGGTTAAGAGACTTTCCCAGGGTCACACAGTAAGTGTCAAGTGTCTTGAGACTGGATTTGAACTCAGGTCCTCCTGAATCCAGGGCTGGTGCTTTATCCACTGCACCACCTAGCTGCCCCCAAGAAGCATTTATTAAGCACAATTATTATTGTCTAATGGGGAAGACAACGTGGAAACTTTAGTATAAAGTTAGATGGAGGATGCATTGGCGATAATTAGGAATTAGTAAGAGGAATGGGAAAGGTTTCTTGGAGAAGGTGAGGTTTGTAGAAGCTCTCAGAAAGGATAGAACAGCTGCTTATGGTGGATGGGATGATAGATAAAAGAGAAGAGGCAGAAGTACTGAATTTTTATTTTGCCTCTGCTTTCTCTGACAAAGTGAATGATCTTTGCCAGGAAAGAACAAAACAAAAGATGATAGAGAGTATAAAAATGACTGAGATAGTAAGAGATCATTTAAACTGCTTTCTATGAGTTTTTCATCTGAACAAATGAACCATATATATATATTATTGGATACTGAAAGAATCCACGAATGGAATTACTGAGTGTTCTATCTGCTTTTATTTTGAAGTGGTTTTTTTTTTTTTTTTTTGGCTGTTGAAAGAGGTCTAGTGGAAATTAAAAAATCCCTTTTGGCAGGAATCTTAAGTTTTTCAAGAGGTTTTCCTGGTTGGTTTTTTGTCTCATTTAAACTTCTAAGAGGTTTCTATAAGAGATTTTGGGGAAGCTAGGTGGCACAGTAGATAAAGCACCAGGCCAGGAGTCAGGAAAACCTGTGTTCACATTTGGTCTCAGACAAGTTATTAGCTCTTTTGCCCTGTCATTTAATCCTGTTTTCCTCAGTTTCTTCATGTGTAAAATGAGCTTGAGAAGGAAATGACAAGCCACTCTAGTGTTTTTGCTAAGAAAACCCCAAATAGGATCACAAAGAGTTAAACACCACTGAAGAAAATGACTGATCAACCAAACATTGGGTTTTTATAGAAAACCAAATTTCAGCAGTGAAGACTAAATACTGGTTTGTGTCAGTTTAGATTGTCATCCTTAAGGAAGGTAGTACTTGGAACTGCTAAATTATCTAGTAAATATGTTTATTCCAGTTTTAGATTTAGGGAGAGTCATGCTCTTTTTAATATTTATGCAGTGGCATAATTTTGAACTGAACTTTGTATCTGAAAGATCTGAATTCAAAATTTGGCTGAAGACACTTAACCATGTGATCTAGTCAAGACAGTTAAGTTCTTTCTGTTTGCCTCAGTTCTGGAAAATCGTGATAATAATCCATTGAGATTTGCAAAGCATAGGCTCATCAGGCCCTGATTCGCTATTCAACTGTAGCAAGACTGTATAAGGTGTGAAGAGAATGCAGTCTGAATCGAATTAACATGCTGAAACTAAAACGTCCGTTTGTTAAATTAACACACAGCCAGAAATAAGCTTTAAGGTGATCTGTTAAAACTCTTTAAGGTGTATTTTATTTAACTTTTTGTTGCTGATGGTTTTCAAGGAATTCCATAATTCATCATGTTAGGGACTCTTGGATCAGTAATTCAGAGTTATGAAGCAGAAGCATTCCATGTCTGAGTGTGAAATTACAGCTTGCTAAGTAGAAAAGAAATACTGGAATGCTATTGAAAAAAGGAATTCAGCTGTCATTTACTGAGGTACCTACCAAGTGCCAGATGGTTATTGAAAGCCAAATGCGAAGCAACCCTTACACATCTTTTGTTGTTGTTGTTGTTGTTGTTGTTGTTGTTTTGGTGTTAAGTGACTTGCCCAGGGTCATACAGCTAGTAAGTGTTAACTGTCTGAGGCTGGATTTGAGCTCCAGTACTCCTAAATCCAGGGCCAGTGCTCTATCCACTGTGCCACTGTGTGTGTGTGTGTGTGTGTGTGTGTGTGTGTGTGTATGTATGTATGTATGTGTGTTTAATTTGTTCTTTTCCAAGAGAATATAAGCTACTTGTGGACTACAGACTTAGATCATTTAATCAGATTTTAATGATCTGAGCTTTAATAATAAGACTTGGGCATGATACTATGAACTTTTTGGTAGTTGAATATGGTTTGTTATTTGAACTTAGTTATAAAAATATGAAATTATTTCTAATGTGGTCATTTTTCTTTGCATATTTAACTACTCAACATTTAATAATTTCTGGGTTTATTTTTATTTGTTTTTTTTTTTAGTGTAGTTTCTCTGAAGAGTTAAAGTTACTGTCTCTTCTTTTTAATGGGGAGTATCTCAAACCATACTATAAATAAAACCACCAGGTCTTTTGGGGAAATGGGATCAGTAAGGAGTAGAGAAAAGAATAAAATCAATAAGTCACTTTGCTTGTTTTGACTGTGAACAGTAGAAATTATATGGGCCTTATTATAATTTCTTTAGGTCTCTCATAGATGTTAGTAACAAGATTATGTATGTTAATCCTTGGATAGAGAAATTGTGAGTATGGTTCTGTGATTTTAATGTTGGAGGGAACTATATAAATCATTAAAGCCTTTATACTCTTGATTATTTTGAATTAATGTTGATTTTTTTTTTACAAAAGTATTTGACATTGACATCCTATATATATATATATATATACACATACATATATATATATATATAAATAATTATTATATATATAATTTTTTTTTTTTTTGGTGAGGCAATTGGGCTTAAGTGACTCTCCTAAGGTCATACAGCTAGTAAGTGTCAAGTGTCTGAGGCTGGATTTGAATTCAGGTCCTCCTGACTCCAGGGCCGGTGCTCTACCCACTGCGCCATCTAGCTGCCCCCTAAATATCTTTTTTTTTTTTTAAGTGAGACAATTGGGGTTAAGTGACTTGCCCAGGGTCACACAGCTAGTAAGTGTTAAATGTCTGAGCCCGGATTTGAACTCAGGTACTTCTGACTCCAGGGCCAGTGTTCTATCCACTGCGCCACCTAGCTGCCCCTAAATATCTTAACACAGATGGTTTTTTGATTGTCGCAAAAACAATTCAGGATGGGCATTTACATTTAATTACTTTACATGTTTTGGTAAAAACTAATGTTTTGAAAGTAACAGATATATGAATTTTATAGTGGAGAGAGAAGTTAGCTAAAATGGTCCCTGCCACTTTTTCCCCCCTCTATTAGGCGATTGACAAAGGAAAATGTGAAGCCTTCTGGAAGACAAATTGGGAAACTGAGTCACAGCAATCCGACCATTTTGTTTGATTACGTATGTATTAAGCTGCAAGTTAATGTAAAAAAAACTTTCAAAAGACTGGTTTTCATTTTTATCTCTGTATCAAAAAACATTTTAGATGATTTCACGTAAACATTTCCATTTTCAACAAACTTCTTAGATGATGTTTAAGATTCATTTTCCTGTAGGTTATCGTGTTAGCAAAGGAGATATATATATATATATATATATATATATATATATATATATATATATATATATATATATAGTACTTAGTAACCTTAAAATGCTTTATAAATATTAGGTTTTACTGATTTAATTTAAACGGGAACTTTACAATTTTAAATTCAGTTTTATTTTCATTTCCAATTATTTTCCCTCCAACTTCCCTTTCCTTTAATTCGAAGGCAAGAAAAACAAATCCTGTTAGAAATGCCTTGAAACAAATTATTTTATTATTAACCATATTCCCCCCCACCCCTTACCCCCCACTGAAAAAAGGAAAATGAAACCAAAATATCGATTTATAATGAATCCTTTGGAATTGTGATTATTTGTTGCATAGATCAGGCTTAGTCTTTCAATATTTTTATATTTACAATATTATTGCATAAATTAAAATTATAGCTTTACCAGAAATCTTCGGTGAGGCTAAATATAGTAGTGTAATTTATATACTATATCTATATCTATCTATAACAGTGCAATTTATTTACTACATAATATAGAATTATAATATTTTGATGAAATTTTTTAGTAATATGTACTAGTGCTACTATAAAACTATAATTTGTGATTACTTGTTTTCATAATGGCATTATTCTAAATAACTTTTAATGAAAATTTTTTGTGTGAATTGGATTAATTAAGAGTGAAAATGAATCATTAAATATTAGATGCTTACTGTACTGATGTACTGTGAAAATGCTTGTGTTGCAGGCCAAATACAGCACTAATTTCTTTGTAATAGAGAAGTTTTAAAAAGTGTTTCACAGGAGATGCTACCATTTTATAGTTCTAAAAGGTTTACCTTATTCATAGTATTATCATTAGAATAACCATTTATCTACATTTTCCTCATAGCTCATATAAGGTAGATGGTACAAGATAGATTTTGTTATTCGCAACTTTAAAATTCATTTAATTAAAAACCAGCCCTTAAATGATGTATAAAAATATTCTCAAGACAGTTTGCTATAAAATCAACTAAGATGGGAATCTAAACTTGAAAAGGGTCTTTAAAAAATTAATTTCACAGCCACTGATGGCTGGCGTATCCTAGTTAATTAACCATGTTTGATGGTGTTCTAAATTTTAAGTTACATCTTTTCTTTTTCTTGCAGATTTTATCCCAAATACAAAAGTATGATAACTTAATAACACCAGTAGTTGATTCATTGAAATACCTCACTTCATTGAACTATGATGTCTTGGCCTGTATCCTTCTAAGCAAAGTAGTATGGAGATCTTAGAAATATGAAACCAATGCAGGAAAAATGTAGCCCCAAACAAGTGGTTTTAAACATGTGCACGACAGACCAACAGATATATTTAACTGGGCAAGTTAATCTGTTTCCTATTTCATCATCTGTAAAAAGTAATAATAGCACTTCCCTCACAGGGTAGTTGTGAGGATCAAATGATAATATTTATAAAGCACTTTGTATGGTGCCTGGCACATACAAAGTGTTTTTTTTATAAATATTAGCTATTATTATAAACTATTATTGTCATTAAAATGTTAACAACACTTCACGTGCTTTGTTATTTTTTAAAAGAAAACATATTTTTTTCAATTTATTTTTATGCAGTCAAATGGAGTGGGAAAGCAATTCTTTAGTGGTCTACTGGAAACACAGACATTACATTGACCACAGCCCTTGAGTCTTGAAAGTTTCTTTCATCTTTTTTTTTTTTTCTTTTTGGGCGGGACAATGGGGGTTAAGTGACTTGCCCAGGGTCACACAGTTAGTAAGTGTCAAGTGTCTGAGGCTGGATTTGAACTTAGGTCCTCCTGAATCCAGGGCTAGTGTTCTATCCACTGTACCACCTAGCTGTCCTCTTTCATATTTTTCAATAGAATAATGGAATATTTATTCCTTCCACATTGTGGGGGTTAGGGGCACAGCACCCTTGTGATCTGGAAAATCCTTATAAAATCTTTTATCTTACCAGAGAAGTTCGAATTTTTTCTTTTTTGGGGTGTTTAGCATACTTTTTTTTTTTTTTTTTTTTTTTTTTTTAGTGAGGCAATTGGAATTAAGTGACCTGCCCAGGGTTACGTAGCTAGTAAGTTCTGAGGCCGGATTTGAACCCAGGTACTCCTGACTCCAGGGCTGGTGCTCTATCCACTACACCACCTAGCTGCCCCCGTACCTTATTTTAAATGTGGGCTTTGTGTTTGGTCATAGGCTCTGTGCTGTCTTCTGGCCTTTGGGTTTTGGCCGTTGGGTATCATCTGCAGCTTCCTCAAAACTCCCTCCAAATTCCCGTTTAATTTCTTAACGTCAACCCGTGATATATTGAAACCAGGATTGGGGAAGTCATGATGTGGAAGGGATTATTATTCCATTACATATTATATAATACATTATATTATATATAATTACACAATACATTATATAATCTAACACATTACATAATTTATGCATATTATATTTCATTACATATTATATTACATATAACTATTACATTATATTATTGGTGGATGCCTCTAGCTTCTACTGCTTTTCTACCATAAAACAAGCTTTTATAAATGTTCTTGTTATTGTATAGGTCTTCTTTCTTTGATCTCTTTTTGGTATAGTTGGATATATATGGTATAGTTGTACATATATGTACATTTTAGTGACATTTTGGCTATATGTGCAGCTTGCTTCCTGGAATAGCTGGATTGTTTCACAATGCCACTAAAATTAATATGCCTGTTTTCCTGTGGTCTCTACGACATCTGTCATTTCCTTTTTTTTTTTTTGGCCCACTTTGCCAATATGTTGGGTATAAGGTGGAACCTCAGAGTTGTTTTTTCCTTTAATTTATGATGTGACATTTAAAAAATATAATAATAATCATTTATCCAAATTATTTTTATCTTGGTATATGATGTGTTGTGTTTTAAATCTGATTTATGTTAGAATATTGTCCATTTTTCCTAGCAGTCCGTGTCATGTCCTGTTCTCCCCCCTTCCCATGTGAGCAAAATTTTCCTCATAGTTTTGTTAGAACTGAAACAACTTAGGTTTATTGTCATTTTTATTATATTGACATAGCCCAGCCATGACCATTGAATAGCCCTCAAGGTATTGTTTTACTTCTTTATGGTGCACTTTACATTTGAATCTATGTAAGTATTTTGTATGCTTTGATAGATTTATCCTCAAGCATAATAGGCATTTTGTAGTTATTTTGAATGGTAATTCCCTTTCTAGTATTGTCTCTTGAATTTTGTTATTTTATAATTATGTTTTCAGTTTTTCTGGGTTTATTTTGTAGCCTTCAATTAGTAGTTGTCTCAGTATCTTTTGATTTCTTAGGATTTTCTAAGTAAACCATATCACGTATTCTATGCATTAATTGTTGTACTTCTCCCTTTCCCCTTCAATTTCTGTAATAATAATATATGCCATATCGCATCCTAAGGTGCTATAAAGATGTCCGCTATTATAGTTTTGATATTATGGGCTGTCCCTATTTGACAGATGAAGCTTTTGTGGCCTCAAAAAGGTGAAATGAGTTGCCATGGTGTCACAGAAAGGATTTGAATCCAGATCTCCTGACTTCAGAGTCAGCTTTCTTTCTCCTTTACCATTCTACTTCTTGGAGTATACAGAGGAACGACCATTTTTCTTCATTATTTCTTATGTTTAGATGGGTTTTTGTTTTGTAGGAAGAGGAAGAAAAGATTCTTTTATTTACCAACCACCCTTTGGCTTCACGTGATTGGGTATATTTTGCCTTCTTAGAGTATGGACAAGAGACTAAGAATAAATGCATTTTCTCTAATAACTGTAGTTAGAAAATGGAATTTTTACAGTTTTTAAAAATCAGCATAAGTTATGTTTTCCTAGAGGGAAATTAGTAGAGGCTTTGAAAAATAAATGTTTTCCTTAATACTGTATAAGATTGCATCATTGAAGCTTTGGCTAATCCAGAGAAGGAAAGAATGAAACATGATGACACCACCATCTCAAGCTGGCTTCAAAGTGAGTATTGTTGTTCTTGTTAGGGGAATTAATATTGTTAGGGGAAGCTTCCCTAATATAAATAGCTACTTAGGGTAGCCAAGTGGGGCAGTGGATAGAGCTCTGGATCTGGAATCAGGAAGATCTGAGTTCAGATTCAGCCTCTCAGATACTTGCTATGTGACCCTTGGGCAAGTTACTTTACTTCTGTCTGCCTTAGTTCCCTCAAATGTAAAATGAGGATAACAAAATCACCTACCTCTTAGGGGTGTTTTCAGGATCAAATGAGACAATGTTTAAAGTGCATGTATGTTGCCTGGCATATGGTAGGTGCTTAATATATGCCTATTATTATATAATATTGTTAAGGTCTTCAAACTACTAACAGTTTAGAGGTGAATAAATAATTATCCATTACAAAATACTCTTCAGAGCTATTATTAAATATACAGATAAAATCAACTAGTCTTCTACCCCTTCTTAAGGCAAATTTAATTGGATAGTAATATGCTATGTCATGAACCCCTTTTAATTACATTTCATTTCACTTCATGCCTAGGCTTAGCAAGTTTTTGTGGTGCAGTTTTTCGTAAATATCCAATTGAGCTTGCTGGTCTTCTTCAGTATGTGGCTAATCAGCTAAAAGCAGGAAAAAGGTATGTATAAAATTTTTTCTTTAATTAGTACTTTAAAATTCATTATTCTGAGTGTCCAGCCATTTTTGAGTTCTGCTATACGGAGTAACTTTATTTTTTTTTAATTCATGTATTAGACTGTGAGCTTTTTTAAATTAAAAATTTGGGGGGGGGTGGGTCAGTGAGGGTTAAGTGACTTGCCCAAGGTCACACAACTAGTGTCAAGTATCTGAGGTTGGATTTGAACTCAGGTCCTGAATCCAGGGCTGGTCCTTTATTCACTGCGCCACCTAGCAGCCCCCTGAATAACTTATTTAAACAAAGAAAATAATAGGTACAAAACCTTCAATAATCTAAATATATAAAATAATAAAAAGCAGCTGACCTTGGATTAAAATCTGTGATCAATATTGGTTCCACAGGACACATCACTAGACATACCACCCTTCTCTTTGTAGAGAAATGGGATACTGTTGGTGCCAAATTTAGAGGAAGTAGCCATGTTCATTGTTTTTTGTTTTGTTTTGTTTTGGTTGGGCAATGAGGGTTAAGTGACTTGCTCAAGGTCACACAGCTAGTAAGTGTCAAGTGTCTGAGGCCGGATTTGAACTCAGGTCCTCATGACTCTAGGGCCGGTGATCTTTCCACTGTGCCACCTAGCTGCCCCCATGTGTTCATTGTCGATCTTGTGGCCTGAGCCTGTGGTTCAGACAGAATGAGACACTCACAGATCGTCTTGACATTTAGCAAAATAATTTTACAGTATCATGCTAAATATATTCAGTTGGATGTGGTTCCCCTTGCCTTCCACATTTACCATTGTAATGTGCCGGGGGCAGCTAGGTGGCACAGTGGATAAAGCACCGGCCCTGGATTCAGGAGTACCTGAGTTCAAATCTGGCCTCAGACACTTGACACTTACTAGCTGTGTGACCCTGGGCAAGTCACTTAACCCTCATTGCCCTGCAAAAAACAAAACAAAAAAATTAGGGGGGCCAGCTAGATGGCGCAGTGGTTAAAGCACCAGCCCTGGATTCAGGAGTACCTGAGTTCAAATCCAGCCTCACACACTTGACACTTACTAGCTGTGTGACCATGGGCAAGTCACTTAACCCCCATTGCCTAAAAAACCAAAAAAAACCCCAAAAAACAACCCCCCAAAAAACCAAAACAAAAAACCATTGTAATGTGCCTAGACAGTGAAGTGACTCCTCAAGTCCTGTGTTTTTAGATTTGAGTAACCAGGAATTTGAGGGTTCAAACCTTCTCCTGGAACAATTAAGTCTCCAGGACACTTTCTTTTCCTTTTAGGGGAAATCTAACCTAATGTTTGTAGAGTATTTGTGGATCTTCCTACAAATTAACTTTTTATTTCTGATGAGAAGAACTTTTTGAGGAGTAGGAATGATATTGGAAGATTTCTTTGGTATTTAAAAATGAAGAAAAAACAAACACAAGGAGTCATAGACGTTAGTAAGGTGTGAAATGTGGATTTTGTGCCCTTTCACATCTAAGTACAGTTTTTGTGTTTTTCTTGTGTTGAGATCATATAAGTAGAAAAATGTACACAAAAACACTCCACTAAAATATATCTAAGATTAGTGAACATCTAATGAAGACAAGGACCATGATTTAGTGGAAACAATACTACATTTAGAGTCAGAGGATCTTGCTTTGAATCTTAGCCCTACCACTTACTATCTTTGTGTCACTGGGTAAGTTACTTCCTCATTCTCATCCTAAGTTTCCTTCTGTAAAATGAAGGAGTTGGACTATATGGCCTCTTAAGCCTCTGCCAGCTCTGGGTCTATGATGCTTTGTGTAACCTTTACTAAAATTTCTTTTTGCTGGGCCCCACTTTCCTTTTTAAACTGATGAGGTCCCTTTGAGCTCTTGCTCTAAGAGCCCATGAAGCAGGCCTTTTTGATGAAGCTATGGATTTAAAAAAAAATTTTTTCCCTCCAACCTCCTCTGAAAACAAGAAAAACAAAACCTATTAAAAATAAGTATAAAGTCAATTCCATCATTGAAACAAAGGTTTCAAATTGTACTCTGAATAGGTGGGTAGCATGTTTGAGTCCTCGGCAATCATAGTTGACCATTGTGTTCATATTAGTTCCTAAGTCATTCAGAATTGCCCTTTTTTGCAATATTGCTGTTGTAGAAAATTGTTCTCCTGGTTTTGCTCATTACTCTGCATTACTTCATAGAAGTCTTCATATACTTCTCTAAAGCCATCTTTTTCATTATTTCTTATAGCACTATAATATTCCATCACATGCACATACAATAACCTATTCAAACATTGCCTTTTTTTTTTTTTTTTTTGCAATCTCAAAAAGGTTCTAGAAATATTTTTTCACATGTTAAGTTCATTTTGTCTTTCTTTGACCTTTCTGAGGTATGGGCATAGATGTTTAGTAGCTTTTGAAACATAGTTTGAATTGCTTTCCAGAATGGCTGGACCAATGCACAACTCCACCAACCGTGCAGCAGTACCTGTTTTCCTCCAGCCTCTCCAGCTTTTTTCATTTCCCCTTTTTGTCAACTTTGCCAATTTGATGGATGTGAAGTTATAGATATTTTCCTATAAAATATTATTTGTATGTTACCAAAATTAACTTATTAACAGCCAAGCTTTTGTGTATTTGAGAGAATAGTTTTAATGCTGTAGATTATACATATACTCTTATGATAGATCACTTTGTACTTTTGGTTATTATTCCCAACTACCACCAAGCGGCAAGAGTACTCTAATCTTTTAAACATGACTCTTTTGTAATAGTAACATTTATATTTGGAGGAGGAGGAGGAGGTACTCATGCCTCTTTCCTCAAATGGTTCTAAACTTAAGAATTTTAATTTTAGAGAACAGATTGCTTATATTTTGAAAAGTATTTAACCACTGACTTGTGCCACAGTCAAAGATCTAATATTATATTTATATTCTGGAATACCACCAGATGCTGTAGTTTTCCAGATAGGCTTCATTCCTGACAGGTGCCTACTTTTTAAAGAAAAAATTAGAAAACTTAGTTATTATTACATTGACCCCCATCTTCTTGGTACCTCTAGCTTTTCCTAGCTATTATGCTTTTCCCTTTTACTGTTCCATATTATTATACCCACAGAATTGTAGGCTTTTGCCTATATATATATATATATATATCTATATCTATATCTATATATATATATAGTCATTCTTTCTATCTACATCTCTTTAATACTTAGTATATGCTGCCTGGTACGCTTAATAAGTATTTGATTACATTTAATTGCTAGGTTTTTGGCATATACCAGTTTCTTTCCATATTTACTTTCTTTGGAAATAGAGTTTTAAAAAATTTCAAAATCATTAAAAGAAAACCAACACTTTTCTCTTAATTATTGTATAAATTCTTGCTAATGAACTTGAAAAATTACACCTGTAACTTTTAACTTTCTGGTATCCTTTATGTGGATAGTTAGACCTGTGAAAGATCTCTCACCTGTTCTTCCTCCAGAGAGACAAAGGATGGTCTTAGAATCTATAAAGCTTTGTTTTTGAGGTTAAATCTGTGCTTGAAAGGAAATTCTTTAAAGTCAATATTTCAGGATTAAAATATGTAAGTATTGGCATTGGAGAGAAAAGTATTGGAATGTAATCTGGTTTCTACTCTTCTTTTCCTTGGCTTTGAATACCGACTCATTGCTTTAGGAAGCCATCTGTAAGCTTAGTTTAAAAAACATCTAATATGCCAAGATGGGGTTTTGGGGACTTAGTTTGAGATTCTTATACATTTTTTTCACTGAATATATGCTTTAAATACTTTGATTTTCATTGTTTTGAAGTGATGTTTTTTATCCTCTTAAAACTTTAATTTTCATTTTTTCACTTTTTTTTTTGGGTGAGGTAATGGGGGTTAAGTGACTTGCCCAGGGTCACACAGCTAGTGAGTGTCAAGTGTCTGAGGTCAAATTTGAACTCAGGTCCTCCTGGATCTTTATCTACTGCACCACCTAGCTGCCCCCAAAACTTTAATTTTCAAACTATATTCCTGCTCTAAGGTAATTTTTAGAAAAAAATGCATGTTTAACAACTTATTTCTAGTAGTATTTTCTTATATACACATATAATGAAGTGGAAGCACATTATATTTGATAGCTGGATTCTTGAGTTGGGAAGACCTGGGTTCAAGTCCTGTCTCTGACCTTGGAATAGGCTTTTTAACCTCTTATAATATCCTATGTACAACTCTGTAAGATAATAAGTTGCTGAATGATTACAAATCTACATCAAGAAAAAGGGGGCTTTCGCTACGTCAGTGAAATCGCAGGTCTATTTCCTTTCCACAATAAAATGTATGTTTTATTTGAATCATGTTATTACAACATTAAAATATACTCCTTCTGTATTTTGAGTTTCTCTTATGAGCATATTTCTTATTTTCCTTTTGCATAGCTTTGACCTACTTATTTTGAAAGAGGTGGTACAAAAAATGGCAGGAATTGAAATTACTGAAGAAATAACAATGGAGCAGCTAGAGGCCATGACTGGTGGGGAACAACTTAAAGCTGAGGTGAGTTGAGTATACTTTGCAATGGCTATGTAAGCTCAACCTAATTTTTTTCCTCTTATAAAATATGCCAATTATGAACAAGTTTTTGAGTGTATTAAAGAACAAAGTCTACATGGCAGCATTAATTAGATTTGTTCTTATTTTACAGTTATGCTTTATTTTTTTAAAAGGTGCTCTATAGTTTCTGCATTATACTTCATTCCTGTTATACTTCAATCAATGAATGTATTATCTCATAGATGTGGATACTCCCAGGATTGGCACAGAGCACAACTTATTCGTGACTCCTTTGCAAGTGTTGTCTTTTTTCCATAGGTACTGCACAGGTAATCTAGTTGCTGTGCTGGAGGCCTTCTGTAGGTCTTCTAAAAAAACAAACGAAACCAAAACATTGTGGGGCCCCCCTCCCCCCCCCAACACTTTTCATTAGTTCCAGCACAATACTGTTGTTTGTCCATCCTTATGTTTCGCCACATAACTGACATATCTCCTTTTCTGCTAATATATTTTCTTGATGAATTCTCTTCTGCTTCTTCTCTCTAAGTTATGCTACACTTAACTCAAGTCCATCATGCTTCCTTCCATTTTACTTTGGGTCATCTGCATCATGTAAGGTGACTCATACTTTGATTTTTGTTGGTTGTGGTGATCCACACATCAATAACCAATTCTGTCGGTATTGCTAGGAGAAAAGTTTTGTAAAAAAAAGAAATTCTTAGCATTAGTTAGCATTGTTAAGCATAGCACAATTTCCTAAATGTAGTAAAACTCACTCTTTCTTCCTATTCAATTTTGAATCCTGCTCATTGTTCATCTGCTTTGTATGTGCCAGTTACATGTATGTCCATGTCTGTATGTGTATATACATATACCCACACATATACACATATAAAGTAGTTGGGTGGGGGCATGGGCTAGAAATAGTTATGTATTAAATCATTGAACTGGCCATCGAACTACATGTCATTGTCTGGCCAATAGGCATTTTTTAATCCATTTAGTTTTTCCTCAATGAATTATCAGGCCTATCTCTTGAATAACTATTGATCTCATTGATAAAAGTCCTGTAATTTTCTGGCCTTCATGTTAACAAACACAGTTTTTATTTGCAAACAGGAACATATGGAGGACATAATATAGAATCTCTTCTATGTGGCATATCCCTGTTTTATGCCTTGTTTTGATAACAGATCATTTGGTTAGAGGGGTCATTGGACAGAGTTTTCTGGTTGCATTTATCAAAGTACCTTGTATGATCTTAAAATATATGAACAACTCCTTGTTGGGAAAAACTTTCAGGACTGTGTTTTCTTCTACTAAATCAAATACTTTTTAGTAATCTAAAAATAAGCATGGCTGGATCTTGTAGTCTCTGTACCTTTCAGGCCATAAAGATATGTACTGTTGGGAACTGTTTTTGAAAGCTTGCTTGTTAAGTTTTCTAATTTTCATCAAGAATGCTCTTTGTTGTATAGGTTTAGATTATTTTCTTTTGTAAAGATGAGAAAATTGACATGTGTTAACAATTCTTTTGATTTCCTTTTTTGAGCAGTAGTGGAAAAATTCATCATTTTTTTCTTCTTTTGGTCTCTTCCCCTCTCTGAATTTTCTTGTACAATGATCCTATAATGCTCTCAAGATTATAATTTTGCTGACCAGCATAGATTTTCAGGATGTAGACTTGGCCTGGTCCAACCACTTTTTCCTACTTCCTCTTTGCCATTTCAGCTTAGCACATCTATCTAATAGTGTCTATATGTGATGGTTCCTCTGTCAATGATGCTGAGAACAGATTGTTATAGAAAGCTTAGCAATACCATTCTATTTTCTCTTTGTTGTCCTCCTGCCAGTTGCATCTGTAGATGCTCTTGAGATGATGTAGCTTAGTTGGGGTCTTCCATCAAGCTTTCTGTGGATTGAATTTTTGCCTCCACTGCTTTTTGCCATTTTGTGAGTGCTATTGCTCTTAATCTTTCACCATCATCTTCCATAGTGTATTCCAGGTAAATTTTTATTCTGAATGGGTCCTTCTTCATGTTGACATGTCTCTCTACTTGGCAAGAAGATAGTGTTTGCTGACTAAGGCAGTTTCTGGGATCATTTAGCCTCACTGTGGCAACTGCATTGTATCTTTTAAACTTCTTCAAGAAATGATGATAATCAAGGTCAATATCTTTTGCCTATTTCAAATTTCCATTTTTTGGGCATCTACAGCTTGTTTAGGTCATCTTGAAGCTGATGTATTTGTTCTCATTGTTGTTTCATCTTTATCCTTTGTTCTAATTTTGATGTTGCTTTTGACTTTTGCTTTAATTATTGTGACTGTACACAGTTACTTCTTATACAACTCACTTCACTACTCAGTCATTTACTATATCTAAAACACAGTAAATTTCATTTTTTTTTTTGGTCATATTCAATCAACAGTGTCTATGAAGTTCCAGGCATTGTGCTGTTTACTGGAGTTATCAGAGACAAAAACAAAACAGTCTTTTCCTCAAAGACCTTACATTTCTATCTGGAGGGAAACAATGTTTACACTTACAAATAAGTGAAAAATATGTCAATTAAGGGGGGACACTAGTATTTTGGGGTATGGCACTTGAGCTGAACTTTGAAGGGATTCTAGGTATTCTAAGAGAAAGAGATTAAGAAGGAGAGAACATTTCATGAACGGGGGATAGATAGCCTTTGCAAAGGTATAAATCTAGAAGATGAGCTGTTTTTATACACACACATGCCAGTTTGGCTAGAAGGTAGAGTGCACAGAGTAGAATAACATGGAATAATCCAGGAAAGGCAGTGCAGTGCCAAACATTTAAAAAGCCACTGAGACGTTTTAAGCATGGGATTGGTGTGGTAGGATTTTTGCTTTTAGGAATATCACTCTGGCAGCTGTGTGGAGGATGGATGGGAGAGGGAAGAGACTTGAGTCAGGGAGACCACTTAATTAGGGGATCATCAGAGGTTAGGATGGCCTTGAAATGTGTTGGTGGCCATGTGATTGGATAGAAAGGGATGTAGACAAGAGAGGTGGAAGTAAAATCATTACCAACATTTTTAGAAATAATAATGAAAGTAGAATCAGTAAGGCCTGGCAACTAATTATACGTAGAGGAAGGAAAGAGGCAAGGGGGATTACTAGGATGTTAACCTGGAAGACTGGAAGGATAGTGCCACCCTCAACAGAAGTAGGAAAATTAAAAAGAAGGGTAGATTTTGGGGTAATAATAGTGAACTTGAGATGTCTGGAACATACTGTTTGAAATGTTCAGAAGAAAGATGGTGGTGTGGAAGTAGAGCTTGGAAGCCAAGGAACCTGATGGAATCCTGGGAGAGAAAAGAGAAGAGGTTAAGGTCGGAGCATTGGGATATATTCACCATTACATGTGATAGAGAAGACGATTCAGCAAAGGAAACTAAGTAGTGGCCACATGGTAGGCAGGACGAAAATAGAAAAATAGCAACATGGAACACCCAAGAAGAAAGTGTTGAGAAGGAAAAGGTGGTCAGCACTTTTCAGTGTTATGGAGCTGACAAGAAAGATAAGGATTGAAAAGAGGTTGTTAGATTTTGCAAGTAAGAGATCATTGGTAATTTTGTAGAGAGCAATTTCAGCTGAATGGTGAGGAGTCTGGAAGCCAGATTACAGAGGATTTAAAAGAGAGTGAGAGGAGAAAAAGTGGAGCCAGCAAATATAGTCAGAGAAGAGAATTTTTTTATGGCCTGGAAAATTTGAATGTGCTTGGAGGCATCAGAGAAAGAACCAGTTCATTGAGGAAGAGATTAGAAGTAGGGGATGATGATAGTGAGGGCAGTCTGATGGAGAAGATGGGATAGGTTTAGGATTATCTTTGTCTTGGTTTTTTGTTTGCTTTTTTTGGTGAGACAATTGGGGTTAAGTGACTTGCCCAGGGTTACAGCTAGTAAGTGTCAGTGTACAAGACCAGATTTGAACTTAGATCCTCCTGACTCCAGGGCTGGTGCTCTATCCACTGCTCCACCAAGCTGCTCCTTAGGATTGTCTTTGGCAAGAGGAAAGGGGCATCTCTTCATCAGAGACTAGAATTAAGGAAGATTTAGTGTGGTATGATAGAAGAGTGAGATCAAATAACATTTAAAGTACTTTGCAAAACTTCAGGCTTTTAAATAAATAAAAAAACCCCAACAAACTTGATCTTTATATAAATACTGTTAGATATTATCATGTGAGAAGAGGGAACTTTGGATGGTAGGACAGTGTAACTAACCAAAGCTGAGATGATGTTCAGGCAAAGTATTGAGTGGTAGGATTGAATAGTTTGAATAGGAATGAAGAATAGTTTTAGAGGAGGATGAAGAGAGATTGAAAAAAGACCAGGTTCAATAATGGAATTTTGGCATTCTTGAACATGGATGATGACAAAATCAAGAGCTCTGTTTCTAGCTGAGATGGAGTTAAGGATTAGGTCTTTGGAGCTGAGTATCTTGAAAGAGACCAAAAAGGAAGTTAGGGTATTTGAGGGAACATCAACTATGTCAGTCTTGGCGCAATCTGGTGCTGTGCAGGAGAATCTTGTCAAACTTTTAATAAAATTCCTCTATTTTCTAATTATTCTTCCTCAGATTTTTATACATAAGCTACAATTATTTCCATTGCTTATGTTCATCATGGAAGATGTGAGACAAGATTACCAGTTGTCCTATGAAATTTCTGTTTTTTTAAAATTTAATTTTAAATTAAAATTAAAAAAATTTTTTATTAATTTTATTTCTTCATTTCTTTATTATTATTTCTTAATTTTTTTTTAGTGAGGCAATTGGGTTTAAGTGACTTGCCCAGGGTCACACAGCTACTAAGTGTTAAGTGTTTGAGGTGGAATTTGAACTCGGGTACTCCTGACTCCAGGGTCGGTGCTCTATCCACTGCGCCACTTAGCTGCCCCTGAAATCTATATTTTTGGTTGGTTTTTGGCTGTGTGATAAAACTGGCTCTGCTCAGTCTTTTTTTTCTCCAACCTTTCCACCAACTTTCTAATTAGTTGCAAATTTCTTTTTGTAGTTTCTCATGTAGATGTCAGTTTTGATCTAGCTTTCTTATAGTCTTAGAAAAGCACTGTTTGTATTATACTGATTACAAGGATTGCAGAGAGTAAAGTGGAAGGAAAAGGCAGCAATATAAAACTGTTGAACTGTCAGCATATTAATTGAATAATTGTAGTTGAAAGTCTTCTGTATTTAGAGGAAGAGCAGCAGGGACAGTTGAAATTGCAGAATTTTATTTAAGGCATATGGTTATTTGTTTTATCTTTTTCAAAGTAGGTGGTTAATATATTCCAACCTGGTATAGTAGATAGAGAGAGCTGACCTTAAAGTCAGGAAGTTTTAGGTTCAAGTCCTCTTTCTGACACATTTTGATTTTGTAACCCTGGAGGAGTCACTTTTAACTTTTCAGTGCCTCCAGTCAAACTTTCTAAGATTACAAATCAGCTTTGGTCGAGGACATTTCCTCACTGGGGTTTCTTTATCCTGAAGAAGTCACATGTCTGGAACTTGTGCTTTTGTGTGTGTACGTGTGTGTGTGCGCGTGTGTGTGTATACACGTGTTTACGCGTGTGTGTGGGTTTTTTGGAAACTTAATAATGTTTTTTTTGGGGGGGTGGTGCAGGGTGGCTATTTCGGACAGATCAGAAACACTAAAAAATCCTCTCAGAGGTTAAAGGATGCGTTATTGGACCATGATCTTGCCCTTCCTCTATGCTTGCTTATGGCTCAGCAGAGAAATGGTGTAATCTTTCAGGAAGGAGGAGAGAAACACTTAAAGCTTGTGGGAAAATTATATGACCAGGTAAGTAAATATGGTTTGTATGTTTTAATAAATGCTTAATATGGAGCACAAAATTTAGAAAATATCACACATGTCTAGTTAGATTGTATTATGCTCATTTACTCTCAAATATAAAAGAGACTTCTTGTATATAATGCGTGTCATTCTGTGGTATCTGTAGGTTTTCACCCAATTAGAAATTCAACAACTAATATCTTTAAATTTTGTTTCATGATCAGAATTCAAATTTAGTCTCTTTAATAGTTATTTGAATCCTAAACACATATATAATTATTGTGGCTATTGTCCTTTTACTTAAATCTAGATTTTGACGTGTTAATAATTTGAAAGCTAAAGATTGTATATCAAGATTGAAAGAGCAGTTGTATTTAGAAAGCACACTCTTCAGTGCAGGAGATTATGAGACTAGTTAAATAAATTTTTCTGAAACACAAGACATTTGTGTTGTGATCTAGGTAAGTAACTTTCTGTCACAAAAAGTGACTTAACACTAGCTTAAAAGTCAGACTAGTTTATGGCAAAGGTAGAGCTCCTTGTGTGACTTTGGATAAGACATTGACCTCTCTGGCCGGGTTGTTTTTTTTTAATCTGTGAAGTAAGAGTATTTTAGTAGATGATCTGTAAGGTGCCTTCTAGCTCTAACATTTAATGATTTTAAATTTAATTTTTGATTCAATAAAGTAGTTAGTTTAAAAAACTCATTTTATAGGCTTTCTTAAAAGTTAATCTTTACTTTGAAGGAATCTTAGATAGTACATTTATATGATTGTTTTTGGCTTTGTTTTTTTCAATTTAGTGTCATGATACCCTGGTACAGTTTGGTGGCTTTTTAGCATCTAATCTAAGTACAGAGGATTATATAAAGAGAGTGCCTTCAATTGATGTGCTTTGTAATGAGTTCCACACACCTCATGATGCAGCATTTTTCCTGTCTAGGCCTATGTATGCACACCATATCTCAGTGAGTAAATATTTTTTTAAAATTTCTAATTTTTTTCCCCTGAACTATGGTTTATCGTGTGTGGGTTGCAAAAGGATACCCGTGGTATTGAATTTTGGAAGGTTTTGCTTGTATTTCTCTTAATACCTAGGGCATAGAGCTATCTAGGAAGACAATCTTGTGTGACTAGGTACTCCAGAATTTAAATGAATTAGTATATCATGATAGTCCGGGGCTATTATAATTTTCAAATCTTTAGAAGATGTACATAGCCAAACTTAGTAGAATGTTAGTTTTGAAATTGGTAGAGTCAATGATCTTAGAATCCACATACCAAAAAAAAAAAACCCAACCCAAAAAACCTATGCAGTGAACATTTGTTTTTTATTTTTCATTTTCAGTCAAAGTATGATGAGCTTAAAAAAGCTGAGAAGGGAAGTAAGCAGCAACATAAAGTTCATAAATATATTACATCGTGTGAGATAGTGATGGGTCCAGTCCATGAGGCAGTGGTCTCTTTGCATTTGCCAAAAGTGTGGGATGACATCAGCCCCCAGTTCTATGCCACGTTTTGGTCATTGACAATGTATGACCTTGCAGTTCCACGTAACAGCTATGAAAGAGAAGTAAATAAGCTGAAAATCCAGATGAAAGCAGTTGATGACAATCAGGAAATGGTATGTTTTTATTGTACTCACTCAACTAAAATACCTTCATAGTGTTAATTTAAAGTGTAAGGGGCTAAAATTCTAGCTAGTCTGTCTAAAATATCTAATGAGTGGTCGCCAATAAATTATAAGCTTTAGCAAGAGTTAGACTTTTAAGCATTTAAGGAGAATAAGAATTTGGTGAAGAGAAAGAGGCCTAGATTCAGCTATCTTTCTTGGGGAGCTACATTTCTCCTGGCGAAAGAGAGCAAGAGAGCCCACCTTGCCCCCTCTTTCTCCCACAAGAAAATGTTCACTTCCTGACACCAAAGAAAAGCCGCCATGGTTTGCCTTCTCATGGCTGAGCTTTCCTACAGTAAGTCTCCAGCAGGTGGTGTCATTCCAATCGTTACAAAAGTTTAGTAGCTTCAGTCAAAAAAATGCATAATAAATACATAATTATCTTTTCATGGTGATTCTAAACTTTTGGCTGAATGGATCATTTAGATATTTCATGGTGTATGCAATAAGCATTTGACTCTCTTCTTTCTTCCTAGCATTATGTTAGTAGGTGCTTTTAAGGGATGCAAAAATTGTATATAACAAGGTTTCTGGCCCTCAAGGAAATTGTAGTGTACTTAGAGAAAGGTAGCAAATTAAAAATGAGAGAACATTTAAGTGCTAAACTGTTATTGACTCATATGCAGGGTATTCCCAAAGTCTTAATGATATTTTAAGCCTTAATAGCTTAAAACAGCATTAAGACTCTTAGAGCTCTGTATAAAACACACTTGGAATTCAGAGGTTCAATGTAAGCATATGGGCTGGAATAGTCAACTACACTTTAATGAGGACTTGGGTTTTCAAGGATGGGTAGTATTTGAATAGGTGGCAAGAAACGATTATGGTTTTTAGGTGGTAGAAAGAGTAATAGAATTACATCAGCAGAAGTGTAGAAGTAAGAATGAGTTAAATATTTAAGAACAAAAACATCTCCATGACTAGAGTAGAGGGGATATATTCACTCTCTCTCTTTCTCTCTCACTCACTCACTCATATATAATGGTAATATTATAAAGTTGTTTAGGTAGGATGGGGCCAGATTATTTTGGTGAGGCAATTGGGGTTAAGTGACTTGCCCAGGGTCACACAGCTAATAAGTGTCAATGGTCTGAGGTCAGATTTGAACTCAGGTCCTCCTGAATTCAGGGCTAGTGTTATATCTACTGCGCCACCTAGCTGCCCCATGAAGCATCTTTTAAACCTAAATAGAGGGGTTTTAGACTTCATAATGTGGTAGGGCAGCCACTGTTGAGATTCTGTTTTTTATTTTTAGTTTTCAGCATTTGTTTATCTCCTTCCCTCCTTTTCATCCCCCGTCCACAAGACAGCAAGCAATTTGATAGAGGTTATATGTGTACAATCCACATGTACTCATTGTTGGGATTCTGAAAAGGGGGAATGATATGATGAAACTAATATTTAGGTAATATTGGTATGACATCAGTGTGTAGTTGGGGGTAGTAGGTTTTTTGTGAAGGAGGGGGATTAACAGGTAGTGGAGACTGTAGCCAGGTACAGAAGCATTGGCAGGTAGGAAATGAGAAACTAGACTAGGGTACAGAGAGAAAAGGATGACATTTTAAAGGAAGGGAGTGATGGTTATTTGGAAGACCAAATTTTTAAATGTCAAAGAGATTTTTCACTGTGGAGACTGGAACAATGGTTGTACTAATGAGAGACACAGGACAGGGAATCCATTTGCGGGACAAGGATAATGAGTTCAGTTTTGGGGGCTGTTTTCACATTAAATTCATGTGAAAGCAGCACATCATCCTCTAGGGTATTAAATTGCAAGCTATTGGAAACCAAATTTTTCAAAGGTAGATTTTGAAATCATTTGCATTGAAGTGGTAATTGAAGATATTACAAAGAAAATCACTAATTCAGTGATTTTAATATTTTGATAAAATTAAGAAGGGGGAGATAAATTGTACATAATTAGAAAAAAATGTATTTATTACCCATTAGCCTCCAAATAAAAAGAAAAAGGAGAAGGAACGCTGTACTGCCCTTCAGGACAAACTTCTGGAAGAGGAGAAGAAGCAGATAGAACACGTCCAGAGAGTTTTGCAGAGACTAAAACTGGAAAAAGATAACTGGCTTTTAGCAAGTAAGTTGATAGGATGAATTCATTGGCCCTACTGTTAAACTTACAAAAAGCTCTGGTTTTAGAGCTGTTTTCATGCCATGTTTTTATGTTAACACTATTAAGTAGTTTAGAGATGCAAAATCATTCTCAGTTCTCTGAGGGAACTCATGTTTCACAGAACTATGTGAAAGATTTTTTAGAAAATAGTTCTACATTTCTATTTGGGGGGGTGTTTTTATTTTAGGAAAAATGTACAGAATATAGATATGAATTTTATTCCTGGTATGATTTTTTTGGATACCAAATGATGGATTTGCTGATATTTTATTCAGCAAGTCTGCAGGTTTTTTTTTAAATTTTATTTTTAAATTTAATTAAAATTAATTTTTTTGGTGAGGCAATTGGGATTAAGTGACTTGCCCAGGGTCACACAACTAGTAAGTTTAACACTGAGGCCGGATTTGAACTCAGGTCCTCTTGAATCCAGGGCCGGTGTTCTATCCACTGTGCCACCTAGCTGCCCAGCCTGCAGTTTTTATAGCTATGAAATTTGTAATATAGTCTTTAACAGAATTCATCCCTTTATTTATCTTTTCCTTTTTAGAATCTACAAAAAATGAGACCATCACAAAATTTCTACAACTGTGTATATTTCCTCGCTGCATTTTTTCAGCAATTGATGCTGTTTATTGCGCTCGTTTTGTAGAGTTGGTACATCAGCAGAAGACACTTAATTTTTCCACACTTTTGTGTTATGATCGAGTAAGTTCTTTATCTTACACCTGTGGATTAATTGGGGTTAAGTGACTTGCCCAAGGTCACACAGCTAATAAGTGTCTGAGGTCAGATTTGAACTCAGGTCCTCCTGACTCCAGGGCCGGTGTTCTATCCACTGTGCCACCCAGCTGCCCCGCTTACACATGTTTTTTTTTTTTTTTAAACAAACCAAAAAACTTTCCTAACATAACTTTAGGAACTTCTTAAGAGCAATTGGGTCTGTCTATATTTAGTCTCACAGGTAGTATAGATCATATCTCTCCCTCCCCCTAAATGCAAAACACCTCCCCCTCTACATATAGGAGAGATTTAGTGGGAGAGATTTAGTAGGACCAGTAAAATAACTTCCTTTTTGATGTCGATGCATTCCTCTTTTAAAAAAAATAGTCAAATGATTGTTCTATATTGATGTTGGATAAATAATTCTAGTTCCTTTCTGGGTCTCCCTTCTCCTAGCTCTTAGGACCTCTCTCTAAAGGATTGTTTCTCAATGGAGATTGACTGGATCTCAAATGAGATGATAGTTTTAAAAAAAGGTGGGGGTAGGGGTGGGGGCTTACACAGTGCCTGGCCCTATAGAAATGCTTATTTTCTCCCTTCCCTTTCCTCTATGTCTGAATGAGTAAGAATATATCCTTCAGTACTTTTCAGGCACCTGCAGTTTCAATGGGGTCGATAACTTCTCATTGATGCAGAGTAGTGTACCCCTTTTGATATTTAGTAGATGGCCTTTGGGAATTGATGAATCATTCTCTCCCCAAATGGTGATGACCCCCCAGGGCTAGCTGAGCTAGTTTGGAGAACAACACTAGCCTAGGCCTATACTTTGGAAGCCTTTTACAGTTGTACAGCACTGGAGAACTTGTGCTTTGCAGGTATTGCCATTGGGAGGTCAGGGTCACCATATGCCATGATGAGGTGAAGCTTAGGACATGAGTGGAGGTGTGAGAATGTAAATGTGAAAGTGTTTTAGATTTAGATTAAACAGATTACCACAGTTTATTATAATACATATTAAGTTGAACAAAGGCTTTGGGGAAGAGTAATTCTGGGTTTTTTGCTTTGTGTTTCATATTTTAATTATTTGTTTGTAGGTTTTCTCTGATATAATTTATACAGTAGCAAGCTGTACTGAAAATGAAGGTAGCCGCTATGGAAGATTTCTCTGCTGCATGTTAGAAACTGTGACTAGGTGGCATAGTGATAGAGCAATATATGAAAAGGTATGAATTAAACTTTACTTGTAATATGAATAGTTAAAACTGTCAATGTCAGTTCAGTTTAAGTTTTCATCATAGTAAAACTTGAGGTTTCTTTATTTGCAAAGAGTTGTACATATTTTGATTATTATCTGTAGTCAGTGGTAAGTCACCAAGTATTGTGAAGTACCCATTAGGTTTTTGTATTGTGAGGTACACAGGGATCAGTTAGATGCAGTTCCCTCTTAATCAGTAGACTTATCATTGAATAAAAGTTAGTATTGAGCTTTTATGAGAAGACCATCTAGTATTTAAACATTTACCTTTTTAGTTAGGGATATAGTTAAATAATCATGTCTTTTTTTTGTTATTCCTTGGAAAAGGAATGTTGTTACTGCTTATTGAATATTTTTAATTGGCTGTCTTTTAGGCACCTCAAGCTCACCGTGATCTCCTCAATAGAACTTACCTTTTCCCCCAAAACCACCCCACTCTCAAATTTCCCTATTCCTTTCAAGGGCCCTACTACCCTCTTAGTCACCCAGGCTTACAAGTTTGCATATACTATCCTTAACTCTTTGTTGTATCCATGCAACCAACTAGTTATCAAATCTTGTCATTTATGTCTTCATAATATAGATCACCTGTCCCTTTCTCTTTACTCATATGTCCCTGCCCCCCTTTCCAAACCATCTATTACACATTAGCCCAAATTATTGCAGGTTTTACCTGCTGTACATCCCTTGCGGGCGCGCGCCGCCCCCCCCCCCCCCCCCCCCTTCTCTTCTCTCTTCTCTCTCCCCACCCTTCCCCCAGTGTCTTTACCTCAAAAGGTTTTCTTATCCATTTTATAAATCTTATGCTCCTTTAGGGCAGGATTTTTAGTTTTATCTTTGTATTTCTAATCCTACTATTGTGCCTGGACTTTACCATACTTGGTGCTTAATAAATGTTTGTTGATTTATTTTATATTGACCCTCCTTAGGAATGTGGTAACTATCCAGGTTTCCTTACCATTTTGCGGGCAACTGGATTTGATGGTGGAAACAAAGCTGATCAGTTAGACTACGAGAATTTTCGACATGTTGTACACAAGTGGCATTATAAGCTAACAAAGGTAAAAGCCAAAGTTGTGATTGTTCAGAGACTTAATTTTTCTTAGTATCGATTTACATTGCCAACACAGTTCTTACACTCTATTGTAGGCATCAGTGCATTGCCTTGAAACGGGTGAATATACTCATATCAGGAACATTCTCATTGTGCTGACCAAAATACTTCCTTGGTATCCTAAAGTTTTGAACCTGGGCCAGGCTTTGGAACGAAGAGTGCATAAAATCTGTCAAGAAGAGAAAGAGAAGAGACCTGACCTATATGCATTGGCTATGGGGTAACACAATCTTACTATAAAATGATTTATGCAATTAGATAACAGAAGGCTGCTGAAGACTTTGAAATGTTTTACAGTGGTGAAGTTTTATCTTCTGACTTACTTACTTCGGGAGATTATGAGATCATGTCCCCACAGGCTGGTGAGAATTGTCACTTCCAGTTATCAGCTTCTGGTTTATACTGGATGATGTGACAGTTTCAAAGTCATAAGATGTCTTGGTTTTGGGGGCTGAGGGAAGTACCTAGCTTTATCACAAGGTGAATTAGCAGTGTTTTCATCTGAACAGTGAAAGAAAAAGCACATTTTTAGATGGAGTTTCATTGTTTGTTTTGAGATTTTTTTTTATTTCAGAGGAAGAGTACAGAGAGACTTGTTTGTCTCTCTCCAAAGACTTTCACCATTTTGGGGTTAGTGCGGGGAGGGAGACAATCTTTATATTTTGAAAGGTGAAATGTAGCTTGCATTTTGTTTATCTTACAGAATGAGACCCTTTTTTTCTTTTTTTTGGGGTACCTTGAGTTTTGTTTGTGTATTTAACACTTTGTGCGAATTTCAGCTATTCTGGGCAGTTGAAAAGTAGAAAGCCATACATGATACCTGAAAATGAATTCCACCACAAAGATCCTCCCCCAAGGAATGCTGTTGCTGCCACTGTACAAAATGGGCCCGGTGGTGTTGGCCTATCTACATCACTCACAATAAATGCAGCTAAATTGGAAGAAAGCACTACTGAGGAGACTGGTATGCCATTTCTGTAGAAAATTTTAAGTAACCCCAAATTAGGTTAAAAATTTGCTTCAAGAAACTAATATATTGACATAAAACCTGGTGGATTTGTGGTGGCGTTTTGTGACATTTGTAGCACACAGTTTTTAAGCAGCACGAGAAATGATTAGGTCGTTGCTGCTCTGTAGCCATTTTACTGGAAAAAATGTTGCTTAATGCTGCCTCTTGGAAGAATAGGGGCTTTTTCATATAAAGTTTTTTTTTTTCCTTTTTTTCCTATTTCAGATAAAGTAAAGGAGAAGTCTCAGGGTGCTGTGAAAGTTGCTAATAAAGCTGCCA
Source organism: Dromiciops gliroides (assembly GCF_019393635.1). NCBI lineage: Eukaryota > Metazoa > Chordata > Mammalia > Microbiotheria > Microbiotheriidae > Dromiciops > Dromiciops gliroides. The sequence continues at coordinate 41,125,108 of NC_057867.1, read as the reverse complement.
GTGCAACCCCTAAAGTGACCACAAGTAATGGAAACAGTGCTTCTAATAGGTAGTTGCTTTAAATATGCTCTGTAATATTTATTCTTGAATTTGTACTTAGTCTATATGGAATTATTGATGAAAAGGATAATCAGAAAATTTTATATATTTTGCTTTAGAATATAGTGTACAAATTTTGCTTGGGCATAGTGACTCTTATAGAGTCAGTCAGGTCTTTGGTTTATTCATGCAAGCATTTCTTTCCTTCATGGGTTGTGGAGAATTGTGGTTGTTAACCATCCAAAAAACCTTCTTTAAAGTTAATGTGCATGCATACAGCATAGCTTCCAATTAATAACCTGTGTTGTAAACTTGGCATGAAGTATAGTACAGTGAAAAGAGCAGTGGCTTGGGAGTCGGACCTGATTTCAAATCTTTTCTCTAATGCTTACTTACCTGTAGGACCATAGGCAAATCACTTAACCTCCTTGGTCCTCAGTATTATCCTCTGGCCTGCCTTCTAGGTCTAGATTTAACAGATTCACTGTATTTATTACTTTTCACCTGCTTTATTTTTTTTATTTTTTAAATTAAAACATTTTTTTTTGGTGAGGCAATGAGGGTCAAGTGACTTGCCCAGGGTCACACAGCTAGTAAATGTCAAGTGTCTGAGGCTAGATTTGAACTCAGGTCCTCCTGAATCCAAGGCCGGTGCTTTATCTACTACGCCACCTAGCTGCCCTCACCTGCTTTATTTATGTACCTGTTCATTCATCTATGTATTTAGATTATGTAGATGAGATAGCTTGACCTGGAGGATAGCAGACTTGTCTTGGAAATCACCAAGGTGATTGTCAAATATTGTGTCTAATATGAATTAGAAATTAGATGGGAGGAGAATAGGGATGGGACAGGGAGAATAAGTGACCTGCAGTTTTTCCATATTGCCTGAATTGTTTGTTTCCTCTTTATTTGTTGGAATTAATATTTCTCTCTTATGTTTTTAATCTCCCTAAAGCAAAGTTACTAAAGAAAATGACAAAGAGAAAAGTGGGAAAGAAAAAGACAGAGACAAAAAAGAAAAGACTCCAGCTGCCACTCCAGAGGCCAAGGCACTTGGTAAAGATGGCAAAGAAAAACCAAAGGAAGAGCGGGCAAACAAAGATGATAAAGCAAAAGAGATCAAGGAAAAAACACCCAAATCTGACAAGGAGAAGGAAAAATTCAAGAAGGATGAAAAATCTTCTAAAGATGAAAAATTCAAGACACTTGGTACCAACACTGAGTCAAAGTCAGCTGTAGAAAAGGAAAGAGACAAGGAACCGTCCAGAGAGAAAGATGTAGCGAAGGAAACGAAATCCAAGGAAAATATTAAAGGAGGAGAAAAGACACCAGTTGCTGGGTCCTTGAAGTCACCTGTTCCCCGCTCAGAAACATCAGAGTCTGAAAGGGGTAAGTTCAACTTTGTTAGTATTTGCATCCTGTCATTTTACTGGTTTCCTTCCATGAACCTTTACAAGCTTTAATAAAGAAGTGAATACTTAATGACCTAAAACATTCATTGAAAAAAATGTAATTAGAAAAAGTATTAGAAACACCCTTTTTTCTAACTTTGGTTATTTTTCTATTTTTTCCACTAGAACAAAAACGCCGCAAACTTGATACCCACTCTTCTCCATCACATTCCTCAACAGTAAAGGTTAGTATAGCCTGAGGAAGGCAGCGTCCATGTTAGGCTCACCTGTTTGGAATACCAGTGTCCCGACTTCCTTCAAGTCTTGTGCCTTCACTGGAGCCACTGGAGGTTTTGTATTGCATTACACAATGCATTCCTTGTCTGTATTGGTGGACTTTTTTCTGTTGCATATTTTTCTTACTAAAACTTCAAGGACCTAGCACTAAATTTGTAAATAGCGTTTGCAAAGTGCAAGAGAAATTTTACCCAGAAGTGCCTTATTGTTTTAAGCAGTCCTTTTTTTTGGAGTGCAATGGTAGCTACAAGCAAATGAGTCTTGGCAACAGAATGGAGCCTATTTTTTTCTGCATTCATATTGAAGAATATATAGTACTGAAGACTTCCTGGATGATACGGGATAAACAAGATACCTCTGAATTCATCAGGCTTCTTGATGAGCATCATACCGATGTGTGCCTTTCTAAGAAGGAATCTTGAAAGGAGTTCCATTTTAAAGTCTCCTTGGTGATCAGTTCTCCTGTAGTTGTATATATTCAGTGAGCATGCAGCTTCTGTTGTGTCTTCCCTTGGAGGTTTGTTTATACCCATTGGGTTCCCAACATGTTGAACCCAGCGTTACGATTAAAGCAGATGTGGCATCCAGTCCTACCACCCAGCAAAGAGAAACCTCAGGCATTCAACTGCAGCACAAAATCGTGGGTGTAGCCTTCTTGAAGACTCAGGGTAGCCATTCCTTGCTCCATGTTTAATTTTAATTCTAAATCATCTAAGTTCATGGAATCTTTGAATTTGCAGTACGTTGAACCTTTAAAACTGTAAGTTTCTAATTCTTCATCAAGAGCTCTGTGGTGGAATACCATGATTACTATTTTTTTTTTTCTGTGGGAGGCATAAGGTTGACTCTTTTTATGAACTTTGGAAAAAAGCGTGATTATTTTTTAATATTCCCCAAGTATAAACTGATTAGTATTCTTGATAGGAGGAAAAAATTATGAATAGTAAATATTGTTACTTTCTAAGTGGATTTTTAAAGGACGTGGAATAAGAGTTCTTCCACAGTAACCTCCATTGATTTTTAAACTTTTAGTGGGAAAAAAAAATGGATGTAATATTTTCCCCACACACTTAAGCCTCTAAATATGCTTATATTTTAAGTGGGGGTAGAAAAAAAGATTGGCATATATTATTAAATTATTGGGAGAAAGTGGGAGGAATTTTCACTTGTCAAATTGGGCATGAAAAATTTTATCTTTTGATATCTCACATAGTTTTTTTTTTCTGTGTTTTTTTTGTTTTGTTTTGTTTTGTTTTTGTTTTTTTTTGTTTTTGTTTGTTTTTTTGTTTTTTGTTTTTTTTTTTTTTTTGTTTTGTTTTTATATTGATATTCACGTGATAACATCACTAGATTTATTCCCAGAAAAGGAGTAGCTGGTTTGTTTCAAGGTTACAACCATACTTCCAAGTTTCTCGGGATTCTGAGAACTATTCCAGCTCACCTGTCATCTCCATTCATTTTCTACAGGACAACCTCAGCGAGCTCAAGGAGTCATCAGCAAAGGTTTGAGTCTTTTAAATCATCTTATTCTTATTAATTAATGATTTAATCAGTTGGATACTCTCTCCACTGATGTATATTTTAGTCTATCTATACCATCTCATCTTGTTGCCTTTCTTGTTCATGTTTTTCTCTTAAATCCTTCATAGTCTGCTCAATGTGCTGGCCTAAATGACTGAGTATACCAAAGAGTTCTTTATTTCTGTATTTAGACACCCTCTTCCCCACCTGTATTATTGAGAGGGAAGAGAAGAGAATACGTGTTTATTAAGTGTCTAATATGTGCCAGACACTGTACTAAGTGCTTTGCAAATGTTATGTATGTCCTTTGATTCTCACGACAGCCCTATGAGGTAGGTGCTGTTACTATTCTCATTTTACAAGTTAGAGAACTAAGGTAGACAGGTAATTGAATACTTGAACTACCATTGTCTTAGTTACATATAACATATGGCAGTATCAATGTGAACATATACCCACTCATGTAAAATTAGATTAAGCTTCAGTGTTGCATTTTAATATTCCATAATAATATATGTTTTAATATCATAAACTTGCCACTAAAACGTGTTAATATTTTGCAAGTAAGCCATTTTTATTGTCATCATTCTTTTTTTTTTTTTTTAAAGAAGTATCAAAGCTCTTTATTTATACATTCCTGCAAGAATGGGCCAGCTCCCTAATGGAAATGGCCATGTCATCATTCTTACTTGCTTTTGGATACAGATATTTTTGAATTGGCACACTCCAGACTTGTAGTGCTTTGACTGGTTCTTAAAACACAGGCATTCCAGCGATACATACACTTAAAGGAGACATCTAATCTCATTTTGTCAATATATGGTTGATAGGCTCTTATTTTTCTTAATTGCAATATGGGGAGGGCAAGGGATTTAATTATTAAAAATATTTCCCCAGAAATGACTGTCAGCCCAGGTATATTTAAACACCATTATTAACTCCTTGGTATCATTGTGTATTCTTTAATACTCTGTAACTAAAAGTGAAATGATTTGTTCCTTACATACCTTCTTATTTCAGGGCACAGTACTCAAGTACTGTGGTTTGGTAAGCTTTTCCATGCATAAAAACCTTAAGGTCAACTAGGGGTGCTTTCTCTTATGAGTAGTGGACCATTAGGAAAGATTGTCCATTCTGCTTTTGAAAGAGGGTCAGTTGTCCACATTGGACCTAACACCAGCTGCTTTGGGATTTGTACCTGTAAAATAAATTGCTGTGCTGATACTGTACGGATAAAGCACCTTGATTTTGAAGGGTTTTAGTGTGGGTATGGTATAAAATGATGTTCTAAGAACATGGTGTGATATTCAAGAGACGTTTCTTATCCTTGGGAGACTGGAGACTATTTGAAAGAATTTAATGCCTCTTCAGAGAAGTTGTAGATTATATACATTAAAGTATTTTATTGGGTACTTTCCCAGGAAGGTTTAAGAGATGACATTGGTGACTTTGAAAGTGAACTTTGCTTCTAAAGTTATGTTTTTTATTTTTTTTTGTTTACTAAAAGACTGATAATATCACATTTGTACAGTGCTTTATATTTTTTCAAAGAAATTTCACATATATTAATCTTTTTATCCTCACAGTGACCTTGGGGGGGGTTAGGTAGGGCAAATAACTATTCATTTGACAGATGAAGAAACAGAGACACAGGTATTTGTTAAGTGTCATAGCTAAGTTAATGGTAGAACCAACTCTTAAGCTCTAATGCTAAGCACACACAAACATCTATATATATATCTATATATGTTTATATAGATATAGTTATGGATATGTAGAAGAATGGCATAGAGAACTGGTACTTTTCAGAAGTCTTAGCTCTGCTCTTTAACTAGCTGTGTGACCTTGAGTAAATTAGTTTGAAAAGAGGGGCACTGGATTTGGACTAAGTGATTTTAGTATCCTTTCCAATTAATATTCTGTGAAATATAGTTTCCTTTTTCCTTTTCCTTTCCCTTTTCCTAACCTTTCTTTCCCTCATGTTTCTTTAGCTTATAGGTTTTAATCTAGAATATTATGGAAGCACCTCTTATTCAGTTGAACAAATAGAAATGATCTGATTAGAATCATGTGTATTTCAAAACTGCCAAAATTTTTATGCTTTTCAGAACTTCTAAGAATTTGGTCTTAGCTATAATATCAAAGGCGTTGTAATGGATATTATAATATTTTTAAAAATTGTAACAAGAAATTTTATATAATTATGTTACCTAAAAAGTTTTCCAACATATGCTTTTAAAAAATTAATAAAAGTTTTAGTAATCCCACAATAGGTGACTTTAGTCCTGTTGGGTGGGTTTAACTTCTGAATTTAGAAAGTCTGTTTACCTGTCCCTTTTTAGTGCTGCCTTATGAATCTTATTTGTAAAATTCTTCTCCCATTAACAGTTTTTGATCTTTTCAGTTTTACTCTTTTCTCTCTACACACAAAGAACCAGTTTTCATCATTTGCTTTATAAAGTTGCTATGAATGCCGAATTAGTGAATACTGAATCATTGTTCCCTGGGGAAGTAGAGTTAGTTTCCTCATCTACTTTAACACTTTTCAGATAGGCTTCACATACAGATTGAAAAATTTCTCCTTCCTTTTTCTGATTGTTGATTCTTTACCATTGAACTCATGGCCAACAGTACTTTTAAGTTAATCTACTTTGTGTTTTTTTATTGTACGGTACATCACAGACTTTTTGTGCTTAGGAACACTAGACAGCACTATGCTTGGGAGCCAATTCAAATGTTGAAATAACTTGAAAAGGACAAAAATGTGAGAAATGTACTAAGGAGACTATGAAAACGACACTTGTTTACAGTATGAGTGCTGAAACAAGAAGGGAAAACGTTCGACCTCAGCTGGGAACAGTTGCATTGGGTGACTCATATTTTTCACTGTTGCGCATGTTTTGAGCATGACCATGAAAATGCATCGAGTATTGGTTTTCTGGTTAGAAATTTTAGCAAGTCAGTGAATTTGCAAATATGGAATCTGCAAATAATGAGGATTGACTTTTCTTTATCTCACGCACTCACAGACAAGTGTCATCAAGTGTCGCCGCCGAAATTAAGCTATAAATGCTACTGATCAGTACTGAAATCTGTATAAATGGGAGAATAGGAATGGGAAGTGATTCATTCAACAATATTTAACACCTGCTATATGTGTGGAACTGTACTAGGTACTCATACTAAGCAAACTTGAGACTAAGCTACATTTTCTACCTTTGAGTAGCTTTACTCAAAAAGGTGAACACACACATAGTCCCTCCTCCCCACCAAAAACTGAACCATATGATCATTATTTCAAATGATGATTTATGAATGAAAATATTAAATATAGAGAACTTTAAAAATGAGTTGCTTAGAGGGCATGTGAACTTGAAATTCAGGAGGGCAATAATTAGTACCTAAAGGGTTGGTACTGTTTTTGATTGTCCCAATCTTCCTAAAATTGGAAGCCACAGTCTAACCTAAGTCTAAGCATATGAGTCCAATTTTACAACCTTTATCAGAACAAGAAAATCACGTTTAAAAAAAATCTATCTAATCATTATGCCAATTTAAGAAAGAAGACATTCCCTTCCACTGTGTATGGAAGAATTTCTCTGGGGAGGGATGATTATCAATTAGGAATTCTAGATCAATATTGCTATTAACAATAACTGGACCACTTGACCCGTTATTTCAATTATGAAACATTTGCGCCTTATTTAAAAATTTCATGAAGGTTGATAGGGAAGGCAGGAGGTTTCCTTACTTTGAAATTCTGCAGTATCATTTTTGTCATCTCATAAAGCCTTTTATTTTTATTTACTTTTTAAAAGATTACTTAGACTACGTTCTTATGTATTTATATTAGCTAGGTGGCACAGTTGATAGAGCACTGGGCATGGCCTTTGGGTGACCTCAGTTCAGATCTGGTTTGAGACACTTATTAGGGGTGGTACCTTGGGCAAGTCACTTAACCTCTGTTTGCCTTTGTTTCCTTATCTGTAAAATAAAAGATAGCACCTAATTTGCAGGGCTATGATGAAGATTAAATGAGATAATATTTGTCAGGCTCATAGTACCGTGGTTTAGCACAGTAGGCAGTTAATAAATGCTTCTTTCCTTCTTTCTCATTACTTTATTCTGTGGGTGCTGATGTTCACCACTAGAAAATGCTCATGAGTAGTTTGAAAGCTTGTTTCTCACCCTTTTTTGTTTTCCATTTTTCTTATCCTTAATATTTTCATCTATTTTGGTAAACAACTTTTTAAGAATGAAAGTTCATTATTTTGGCACAGTGTTCTAAAAGTACAAATCTACTTAATGTCTTTTACCATTACTTACATGTCCTTTGAGCTAACTAGTAGGTAAGGATTCTTTTTGGTCCCAAAGCTTCTTTGTATGGATCTCAGTTCATGGATGTAGGTCTGCCTCCTCGTTAAGGGAAAAAAAAAAAGTTTTGATACTCACTATCCTTCCACGCTATATCTTTTAAGAAAGAAAAACGTGTAAGCAAAGCCAACTGATATGTAGTGACCGTGTTGGATATATATGATATATGATATGATATACTTTGTTTCTAATCCTTCACCTCTTTACTGAGAAGAGAGGGAGGTATATTTTATCATGTCTTCTTTAGGACTGATTTGAGTCATTCCAGTTAATTAGATTTTGGGTCTTCAGTGTGGTATTTTTATATTGTAGTTATTGTATTTATTGTTCTGCGTATTTCATTATCAGTTTATATGTCTTTGTTTATTTCTCTGAATTTCTCGTAATTGCCATTTCTTATAATGTGACAATATTTGATTCTCTTCACATACTAAGATTTATTGAGACATTTCCTAGTTGATGAATTTGGTGGTAGGAACAGTATTTCCTCTCCTGCCGGTTAGACTAGTTTTTTCTCGAAAGACATTGAGACTTTCTTCGAGCCTTCGTTGGCTTAACAAACTAAAAGCTCATACTATTGATGTTACCTCCTCATTGTCCTAAGCATAGGTTTCAAACAGGTGGCCCATGTGGCTGAAAACTCTCAAGTGTGGCCTGAAGCAGATTAAAATGTAATTGGGAAATATTTAGTGAAATAAAAATACAATGAAACATAGATAATGTTACATTTTAAAACTAATTCCGTATGCAGCTTGCAAGGATCTTTATGTATGCTTTACTGGTTCCTGTTTCTATTTGAGCTTGACACCACTGGGCTTTGAGTACAAGACATTCCCAAGAAGCTCCAGCTCCAGGGCACTCCTTGATAGTTGGCTGTTAGATTACAGCTCAGGTAAGGGAAACAACTCAGGATGTCCTCAGTGTCTATTTTTTATTGACTATCCTTCTGATATGGCTAAGTATATCTTTTTGTTATGTTGAATGACCTACAAGTATCTCATTTGGTTCCAGCATTAAACTACCATAACAGTAGGTGGCACAGTGGATAGAGTGCTGGGTCCGGAGTCAGGAAGACATCTTCTTGAGTTCAAATTTGGCCTCAGACACTTACTAGCTGTATGACTCTGCATAAATCACTTAACTCTGACTCAGTTTCTCATCTGTAAAATGTGCTGGAGAAGGAAATGACAAACCACTCCAATATTTTTGCTAGGAAACCCCCAAATGGGGTCATGGAGAGTTGGACTCAACTGAAATGACTGTACAACAGCAACCAAAACACTGGCCTTGAGTCAGGGCCAGTCCAGAACAGGCAGACTCACTTTACTTCTAGATTTTTGTGGCCACAAATTGTGCTGTCTGTGCGTGTGTGTATGTATGTATGTATGTATGTATGTATGTATGTTTAGATAGCTGTTCTTCCCCCCAACCGGTTTCCCAGCTTTGATGACCTCTTTTGTGCATGTGTGCTGCCTTGGGCGAGTGGCACCCCCCCTCCCCCCCCCATATATGAAGATAGACAGCATGCTTCATTATGAATGATAGGTATTTATTAATGGTCACTATGTTCACTAAGTGCTGCAGATACAAAGGCAAAAAAACCCTCAAACAACAAACCAAACCCCTAGGACTTAAATCGCAAGGATATCCCACAGTTGAATGGGATAGAACTTTTGTTCTATATTTTTATATTATTTTTTGTTCTATATTATGTTTATACTTTTTCTTTTGAAAACTGATCAATGCTACTATGTAGAGCCCAGTAGTAGGGATACAAAAGAAAGAAAAACAAGTCTTTCTTCCCCAAGGAATTTATATTTTGGGTGGAGTGGTTGACATAATTTAGACTAGTACCGGGCACATAGTAAGCATTTAATAAATGCTTCTGGCCTGACTTTAATGTTTTCTTTTTAATATCATTGCAGCAATCAGGTTGTTCATCTGTTATCCCTTCTTCATAGTGTATAACTGGCCCACCTCCTTTTTTAGTTATGTTTCTTAGATAATCTTTTTTGCATTCTTTGCTTATAATTAGTCAATAAGTATTTATTAAATGCCTTTGAATCTCTTCATTGAACTCCCATTGGAATGGCAGAGACAAAAAGGAACATATAAAAATGTATGCAGCATCAATATAAAGTTAATAAATACATATAAACCATATACACATGGTTATAGAATAGTTAATACAAGGTAGTTTTTTTGAGGGGGGGATGACCCTGGTTTTTTGTTTTTGTTTTTTTTTTTTTTTTTGGGTGGGGCAATGAGTGTTAAGTGGCTTGCCCAGGGTCACACAGCTAGTAAGTCTGAAGTGTCTGAAGTGTCTTAAGTGTCTGAGGTCAGATCTGAACTCAAGCCCTCTATCCACTGTGCTACCTAGCTGCTCCCTACCCTGGTATTTACAATCAAAGAAGACTTGTAGAAGTTGGAGTTTGAGCTGCATCTTGCTGGAAGATGGAGCAAAGGTTTTGGAGGGGAGGAGTTTATGGGAGAACCATTGTAAAGTCATAGAAATGGGAGATGGAGTGTCATGTACCTCATGGTACAGGGCAATGGCCAGTTTGGCTGGATCTTAGAGTATGTGAGGAAGACTAATATCCAATGGGGCCAGAAAGGTAGGGCTTCAGATTGTTTTACACTTAAAAAGCTACTCAGAAGAGTTCCTATTTTAGAAGGAATGACTGAAGTTTGTTGAGTTAGGGAGCCTCACATGGCTAGATCTTTGCTTACCAAAAATCACTTTGGTAGCAGTGTGTGATGGACTAGAGTGGTGAGACCCTTTAGGCAGGGAGAAAAATTACAATAATCTAAGTGAGAGGCTTGAACTAAGGTAGGAGTTGTGTGAGTGGAAAGAAGAGTTTGAATATTTGAAAGATGTTATGAAGGTAGAAAGGACAAGATTTGGAAGTATGGGGTTAAGGGGGGGTTAGGAGTGTCTAGCATAATGCCAAGATTATGACGCCAAGACCCTGAAAGGATTGTGCTACCTTTGGCAAAAGGTTCAGAAGAGAGGGGATGGTTTGGGGGATAGGTTTTAGATATGTTGAGTGTCAGGTGTTTGAAATGTCCAGTAGTTATTTGATGAGATTGGAGAGGAATATGTACATTTGAGAATCATTTGATTCTCATTAGCTAGCTAAGCCCTTGGGAGCTGATGAGAGGTTACCAAGAGGGCTGGGGAAAAGTTTGAACAGGGGTTCTTAATGGTTTTTGAATCAGGTGGTATTTGGCAGTCTGGTGAACCCTATATATAGTTAGAGGTTAATGAAAATAAAGGTGTTTTTTTTTTTTTTAAAGCCATCCATGTTCTTACCCATGGGGGAATCCATTTAATCCCAGGATAAGAACCTCTGCTATAGAGGGATTCTAATATGTTGCATCTATCTTGTTATTCCAATTATCTTTTGGATTTCCTGCAGTTTTGATTAGTTGGTTGAATTGCTATTTTGGTTCCTTAATTTCTTCCTAATCTCCTTTGGACAAGAGTACTAGAATTAGTTTAGGTAGTGCTGTAGATCAGGATATATAGTCTAATCCAAATCTTGATAGTTCATCTGCATTTCAGCAGATCATTTTTTTTCTTTTTAAAAATTGTTTTATTTGGGGGTAGGTAGATGGTGCAGTGGATTGGCCCTGGATTCAGGAGGATCTGAGTTCAAATCCAACCTCAGACACTTGACACTTACTAGCTGTGTGACCCTGGGCAAGTCACTTAAGCCTTATTGCCCTGCTCCAAAAAAATTGTTTTATTTTTAATTAAAAATTTTCCTTTCCCTTTCCCCTCTTACACCCATTGAAAAGTCAAGGAAAATAAAACCCATTACATATATTTATAGTCATGAGAAATAAATTCCTGCATTAGTCATTTTACCTCTCCCCACCAAGAGGAAAGAAACTGAAGAAAATACACTTAAATCTGTACTCTTGACTCTATCATTTATCTGGAGTTCTTTGAAGTTGTGGTTCATTGTAATAATCAAGGTTCTTAAGTATTTCAAAAATTGCTTGTTTTTACCATATTGTTATTGTTCTTTTTCATTCTGTTCATTTGTATCAGTTCATAGAAATCTTCCCAGAATTTTCTGAAATCATCCTTTTCATCATTTCTTACAGCACAATAGTATTCCATCACATTCACATACCATACCTTGTTCGGCCATTCCTTAATTGTTGGGCAGCCACTCAGTTTTCAATTCTTTGCCACTCCAAAAAAGTTTTTGTACATATGAGGCCTTTTCCCCTCTCTTTGATCTCTTTGAGGTTTATACCAAGGAGAGGAATTGCTGGGTCAAAGGGTGTATGCACCGTTTAATATTAGCAAACCATCTTAACAAAGTTGCTCAGATAGCCATGTGGAAATGGAGAAATGTCTGCTGGGATGTTAAGTTTGATTGTTAGGTGGATTTATTTGTAACTGGTTTAAATTTATATCAGTCTGTGAGAGAGGTCTCTAGTGCTACATCTTGGATTTCCATCTTTCCTGTCCAATTTAACATTTTTATTAGTGAGTTGGATAAAAAATATAGTTGGATAACATGAAGACAAGGCAAAAAAAATCTACTGAACTTAGTTTAATAGTAGTGACTGTTCCATTTTGGTCCTGGAGAACAGATGATAAAATAAATTTCTGCAGTATGGTATATATGTTACTCCACAGAAGTTTCTTTGTTAGTCAGTTTTGCTTAACTATTGACTTTTGTTACAAAAGGTAGTTTGGTGATGGTAGTCATAAATATGTGTGTGTGTGTGTGTGTGTGTGTGTGTGTGTGTGTGTGTGTGTGTGTCTAAGTATAAATAACTGATGTTAAAAGAATCAACAAAACTGGAAAAAAAGGCCTCAAATGATATACTTTTAAAGTTTTTGCATGCTATTTCAAGGCTCAGTAAGAGAACTAATAGAATATATAACAAAATCAGGATCCATAAAAATTTTAATGGATTGGGAAGAATGAGTTGGATCTAAATGAAATTGAATATAAAGTATTGTAAAGGTTTGTACTTAGGTTAAAAATAATCACCTTCACAAGAATAGGACAGGGGAAGATAGGCATAACAGCTATTCATGTTAAAAATGACTTGGGAATTTTTGTTCAGGGCTTACTGATGTCTGGCAACAGTCATATGTAATTTTAGGATGTGCTCATTTCTAGTGCCGGGGATAAGGAAGTGTACTTAGCCCTTATTAGATCACATCTAGAGTATCATTTCCAGTTCTAGGCATAACATTTTAAGAGGGTCATTGGCAACCTGGAATGAATCTAGAGGTTTTACCAGGAGTGGTGTGTGTGGGTGTGTATTCAAAGCCATGTTAGAGAAGGTTGAAAGAACTAGGGGTATTCATAGTAGAGAAAAGAAGACCCAATATGTTTCTAAATATTTTAAGTGTTGTCATATGGAAGAGAGCAGACTTATTCTGGATGATTCGAGAGCACTTTGAGTTGAACTACCAATGGATGGAAGTTATACCTAAGCAAATTTTTTTGCTCAATATAAAGAAGATCACACCATGATAGAACTTTACAAAATGGAATGGCCCAAGAGGTAGTGAATCCAACACAGGAGCAGAGGATACATTACTACTACCCTTCAAGGTTGTTATAGAGGGGAATACATTTCTTTTTAATGTTGAACTCAGTCTTTGAATTTTTAAATTGATGAGTTCCCAGTAATTAAAATTTTTGTGTGTGTATAAATTACAACAGTGTATAAAGACAGTTCCTATTTATTTTTGGATAAGCTTATGTAGGAGGCACTTTGATTCAGCATCTTATCCTTTTTTTTTTTCCTTAGTACATTTGGGAGGAGGAAACAGTGAATTTGTCATTTTCAGTATTTGAGTTTTTTCTCCGTACTCAACTTAATGGGTGATTTTTCTGGTTTCCTTAGAGCAACAAGAAAAACTTTGCAGCCATTTTGATGTTTATTTTAGTGATCTAACAGCTTAGTTTAGTAGAGGTCAAATAGTAGAGGTCAAAAGTTATATATATGTGGTCTTGGGTTGTTGGTGTGTGTGTATGTGTGTGTGTGTGTGTGTGTGGTGGGGCGCTGGTTGTTTTTTTGGTTTTGGCAAGGGCATTTCACAAAGGTGGTTTAGTTGTCAATTGTAATCATTTAAAAATTCTAATCGGTGTCAGTGAATGATACTTCTTTACACTAACATAATATGTTTAGGAAAATTCAACAACTATCTTCATGTTGGTGTCTTACCTAGGTCAACATAGTCATCTTTTGATAGAAAAACTACCAAAAAAATTTCTAGCATGGGAATTTGTTAATGACTACCCTTAGTTGTAATATATGTAGGTCAGATAATTAATTTCCATGGAAACTTAGCAAATATCAAGAATTTTTTTGGTAATTTATGCCAAGGTTCTCTTCAGTTACTCTTAAGTAATCTAGAGACCTGGCTAATTTAATTTTGGCTCTAAATCCAGCTGTCTTCCATTAAAATTTTTTTTCAAAATACTGGAAACATCTAATCTTTAGCAATATTTCTTCAATTTCACAGCACTACATTAATCACACTACTCCAATACTGTCCAAGAGTAAGGAGAGAGAAATGGAAAAGAAAGATTTGGACAAGTTAAGGGAAAGATCCAGAGAGAGAGAGAAGAAAGAGGACAAGGACAGGAAAGAGCGGAAAAGGGTTAGTGACCTTTTTTAAAACCTATTTTGAAAAACATACATATAACTAGAACTTCTCATAGGTCCTTATACTTTTTTCTCAAAATTGGTGGAATACCCATTGTATTATGTTCAAATACACTTCAGAACTTTTAATCTTTTATAACAAGGGACTTCAGCCTAGCAACTTGGAATTGGCTTTTTAAATTATTAAAGCCAATATCAAGTTAAGTGAAAATAATAAAACTGTTATAGAGTGCTAGTTATTCTTGATAGTTTGTAACAAGTTTTATATGCTTACACCATAATTCATCTTTGCTTTAGGATCATTCAAACAATGACCGTGAAGCATCCCAGGACTCCACCAAGAGGCGTAAAGAGGAAAATGGAACAAGTAGGTAGATTTTTCACATTCATTTGTAAGCATCCCCCCAGATTGAATAGAAAAGGGCTTTCATCATTTTCTTTGCAATTTTAGCTGGCGCTTCCAAACATAGTAAAAGTGAAAGTCCATCAGATTCTCCTCGTTCAAATGAGAAGGAAAAAAACAAATCTAAGTCATCAGGCAAAGAAAAAGGCAACGATGCCATTAAAATGGACAAAGTGGAGAAAAGCTCTTCTGGTAGCAAAAAGGTAAATTAAAAACAAAAGAATAATACCATTCAACCTTAAAAATAAGTCTTAGGATGACTTTAGGGAATTAAAAAAAGTTTGCTACTCAAATAGTCCTATTTAATTATCTGTTAAAAATGTCAAGTATCTCAAAGGAAGCAGCATTTTTCTTTTTTTTTTTTCTTTTTTTTGGATGAATTTAACTATTAAATTGTCTCAGACTGCCAGGAAAGTTAGTCTGTAAGGAGGTAATTCCTGAGATTCTTTCTTGGTTTTGTCTCCCTACTCTTTTCACTCAGTTGAAAAACCTTTCCTTGTAATTCTTTCATCATATGGTATACTTTGCATTTAGTGTCTTCTCCAGAATATCAGATCATATTTATATGTATTATGTTACTGGCCATTACCATACATACCCCTTGAGTTATAAAGAGTGAGGTAGTCTTCAATAACTATCATTTAAAATAAATTTTAAAAATTTCTAACTCATTAATTCTAACACAATATTTCTGTTGGAGATCTTTATTTTCAGTAAAGAATATTAATGCATTTCAAAATGCTGTAGACAGGGGAATTCATTCTCTTACACAGTGCCATATAATTAGATATCCTTTTAGCAAGACTTACTTAAAGGATTTGTGGTTTATACACAGTCTTTGGTTTCATGGATAAATCTCTGGGTTAGTAAATAATTCTCAGGGAGTTGCCCAAGGCACACAGAGGTTAACTGACTTACCTAGGGTCACGCAGCCCAAGTATTAGAGGTGAGGTTTTAAACTTATGTCTTCTTGAATACTAGTCTAAATTTCTGTCAAACATATGGCCTGCCATTACTCCGAAGTGCAGCTTGAACCAGACAAAAATGTTAATTGGGAAATATTTAACAAGATAAATAAAAATACAATAAAACATAGATACTATTACATTTTGAAACTAAGTCAGCCTGCAGGCATCCTTATGTCTAATTTAGTGCTTCCCATTTCTATTTGAATTTGTCACCAGTGCTCTTGGTCATGCTGCCTACCTCATTGAGATTATATAGTAAATCTCATGTCATAAAAATAGGTGGGTGAATGGTTTTTTATAAATGTATTTTTTTTTTTTTGTGGCAGTATTGCTCTACTTAGCAGTTTTACGCTAACCTTTAGGTGAAAGTTTATTAATTAAAATTAAGCCTTCTTAAAAGTGACAAGGCACTTTTAAGTAGCTTTGATAGAAAATATGACTAATCGGTGTGGCTTATGGGGTGACTTCCATCTTTGTCCTTATTGTCCTTTGTCCTTATAACTTATTCTAACACTCCTTATAGGATTCTCGACATGATAAGGAAAAAACAGAGAAAAAAGAGAAACGGGACAGTACAGGAGGAAAGGAGGAGAAGAAGCAATATCCTGTATGTGTTTAATAATATTGTCACTTCATGTAACAGAAAGCACTAATATTGTCATAGTTTTTCAGAAATTGATTCGCTTTTCGGTATGTACTGCCAATACCAAAATAACTCCTTCCACCTGTGTTTACAAGTATATCAGCTTGGATGCTTGGGGCATGATAAAACTTGTGAAGTTCTGTGGCTCCGGAGTCTGTTCTGTGCAGTCCAGAGAAGTGGCGATTCATTGAGGGTGTTCAGTGCTTCAGGACAGTGTTGTCACTACTACTTGGATACTAATAGTTGGTATTTATGTAGCATGTTAAGGTTTGCAAAGTTCCTATTTCATTTGATCCTTACAACAATCCTAGGAGGTTGGTGCTGTTGTCATCTTCATTTTATAGGTGAGGAAACAGGCTAGGAGAGGTTGTGACTTGCCCAGGGTCACCGTGGCTAGTGTTTTGAAGGCAGGATTTGAACTCAGGTCTTTTTGATTTCAAGTCCAGCACTCTATCCACTGTGCCACCTAGTTGTCTTGGGAAGAAAGGGAAGAGGAGAAAACCCTGGGTGGTAGGGGCAATTGAAGGAAAGATTTGTAGAATGCAGGCAGAGTAGAGCTGGTTGTAGTTTGGGACTCTTGGAGTGGTCATATCTGCTTGTTGGTGAGAGACAGGTCACTTTTTTTTTTTTAACTTGTTTTCCTTAATGATAAATCTACTCATAAGTCTTCAGACAAGCACAGATAATGAAGACTTTCAATCAAGGTGAGAGTTTTCTGTCCTTTCCCTTTCAGAGCAGAAACACAAAATTATATTTCAGTGAAGGTTATTTGTCCTGAAAAATAGGACTATTTGCGATTTCATTTTAAGTTCCACTGATTCTTTTGAGTATAAATACGAGAAGATTTTTCTTAGTTTTAATATCAGTCTTTTTCAGATTGGCCTTAATTTCTCAGCTCCATTCCATAGTTTAAAAAGAAAAAAGATCTTAAGCATTAAGATGTATACAAAAAAATCTAACTTTACTCAGTCATGGTTTTTACCATCTCTGGATAGATGTACTCCATCAGAAGCTTGGTTTTCTTTTGTACATCTGATAGTTCCTACCATGTCTCATGGATTGTCAGTTTTTTGTGAGTATAATTTTAGCTCCCCTAGTAGACCTTAAGTTCTTTAGGGTAGAGACTATCGTAGTCCTCTTTGTAACCCTCTTTAACAACACCTAGTACAGAACCATACATGTAGTAGAAGCTAAGTAAATATTTAGTAACAAGAATTTCAAAACTAAATATATAGTTTATTCGGGTTCTAGAATTTCAAGCACTGCTTTAGTAACTTAGGAAGACAGTACAGTAATTTACAGTTTTTCAAGCATTGTTGGGGAAATGAAGTATTATACTTAGTGGATTTTTCTGTTAACTAATATGTTCTCTTAAGTTTAGAATTGCTTTGCTATCCTGGTTGACTTTTCTATGGCATTGGTCTGTCTTTATTCTTTCCTTTGGAGGAATTGGCTTATCCTAATGGCTCTTTCTAGTTGTCCTTGGGATCTTTGTCTTTTGTCTATCACCAAGTAAATAATATCCCCCAGGGTTGGTTGTGGGTCCTTGCTCTTCTTTCAAAAGAACTCGTTTCTGTGTGACTTCGGACTACCATCTATCTGTAGTCAACTCCCAAACGTGTCTAATTTGTATAAGTCTTGTGTATTTATCCAGGGGATATTCAGTTGCCTCTTAAAATTATCACAGAATCTGAGAGTTGAAAGAGACTTCACTGGCCATCTAGTTCAAAACACAAACAAAAGAAAGTACTTGAAACATGGTCATCCAGCCTCGGCTTGAAAAAGAAGGATGGGGAACCCACCACTTCTCCAGGCAACTCAATCTGCTGTTGGACAGCTGTGCTCATTAGGAAGTTTATTCTTATAACACTACTTAATTTACTACTTGGTGCTCCTGGTTGTACCTTATGGGGCCTAACAGAACAGTCTGATATGTTTGCCAATTAATAGCTCTACGTATGCTTGAAGACAGTTAATGTGTTCCCCCAGAGTCTTTCCTTCTCTAGGCTAAAGATCCCTGGTTGTTTGAACTGATTCTCATATGACAGACTCAAGACCTATCACCATCCTTGCCCACTTTTTTCAGTGTCCCTAGACTGTGGCACCCAGAACTGAACACAGTACTCCAGATCAGGTCTGACATGGGCAGGGAATTTTATAAGTGCTCATGCTCTTAATGCAGCCCAAGATCACATTAGCTTCTGCATCACACTGCTGACTTAAATTGAGCTTGCACCTTTTTAGTGTGTCTGCTTTCTAACCATGCCTCCCTGGTCTTAGACTTGTGAAGTTGATTTTTTTGTATCCAAGTGCAGGACTTGGCCTGACCTTTCAAGATCTTTTTAGATCTTGCCAGCATCCACTTTGTATGCCTAATATTGCAAAGATGATGCCTCTTTATCTTTCTACTTAAAACCTCCACTTTTGTTTTTCTTTCTACATCCTTACTTAGCAAATATAAAGGTCTTGCTCTGTTCTGTCTACTATCCTTTCATTTACCGCTGCTAAAGCCTTGGTCTAGATTTTCATTGTAAGCTCCTTGAGTGCCAAAATCGCATTCCTTCCATTTTGTTACATGATCAAGTATTTACTTGCTGCCTATTGTGACCACTGCTGTACTCACTTCGTGTCCAAAATGCAATGCAAATACTGATATGAACCACATACTGTGTAATTGTAAGTTTCATACAAATGAAATATTTAAGTTCAAGTTTTGCATTTAATGTGAAACTCGTTTAAAACTTGAGTATAATTGAGCTACTGGGCTTCTCTAGACTGATTTTCATAATTCTTAGGCTGTGCTCATTTGAGAAAGTATTAAAACGATATACCTGTGAGAAGTAAATTTTTCTTTTCCCCTTCCATATTTATTTCATTGGTGTTCAAACCTGTGGCTGACAGCTGACTGGGAAGTTTACTTGGGTTTTGTTACTTGGGTCTTCTTATTTTGTCTCATCTTTCTTTGGAAAAAAGAAGTGAAATGGTGACACTTTGTTTTGGGGGTCCTATTTTAGACATTTGTTACTCATATAGAATGAGTTCCTTTTTATTGGGCTTTTTCTGTTCATTTTTGGCAAGTTTATTGTCCCTTTGGAATATTTTATCTGAGTGTATTCTAGGTTTAAAACATTTATAACTTGTACTACACCATTGTTTCATGTTATTAAGATACACCTTGGCATTGTATATGGCTCTAATGGCTTTTAACACTGAAATAAAAGGAAAAAAAATTGTCAATAGTATGATTCCCATCTCCCCCACATCCTGTCTTATCAGTGTAATTTCTTTGTTTCTTTCAGGTGAAATGGAAAGATTGTCATCTTTGACCAGAAATGTCTTTTCCTAAGTAGATGGCACAGAAATTTGTGAACAAAGAGGACCCATCTACATCTCCTTAAATTATTCAGTTTTCTGCTTTATTTCCCCATGCTGAAAGCCTAAAAATTGTTGAGTTGTGCATTTCTGTATTTTAACTTGTTGCTTAGGTTCTTACACATTTATTTTCAGTACATGGCTGAAAGTGTTACTTATTCCCTCTTTTTTTTTAGCACAATGTGCTGCAAACAAACAGTTGCCATGGAGCAAATGAGGAGGTTACATGTGTACTAGAATTTCAGTTTAGATTGTCTGGGTTATACTGCCTGGGTTTAGTCATTCTGTCAATTTTCAATGCATTCTTTTTATTGTTGGAAACAAAATAAACAGCTGTTTAACCATTTTGAAGTTACCTCATTGAAAACTCCGTTTTTATTTATTATTATTTGGCCTGTTTTTAATATCAATGACTAAAAAACAAGCTGGGAGCGCTATTTCATGCAGTCCATAGGAATTTTATTATGTTTATTTTGTGTACAACATTAAGACTTGTTTTTAAAAAGAAAAGTAGTTCAATTGTCACTTGCCCCATAATCTTCTTTTGTCCATAATGTTTTTAGATAAATTGGTAAAAAAAATTCCTTAAAAAACCAAAATGAATTAAGTTTCATTCAGTTCTACAGCTACAGGAGCTTTTTATCACTAAACTCTAGTCCAAAACGTTTCATAATGACATTAAAATTTTTTTTTTAATCTACTGAATTCTACCAGTGTAACCTTTTTTTCTAAATAAACAATAGTTTTTCTCAATGAGTTGTAAATCATTGTGTGTATTGTTGCTTTCTCAGTAAAAGGTGGGTCTAGGGACATCCATTTTCATCCATCCATCCATCCACATTCACATACATAGACATATACATACACATACACACATCTCTTATTTCTACCTCTTATTTCCCATCCTCTTGCTTCAGGGGAAAGTATCTTTTTCAGAAAGCCTGATTGCTGCTGCAAGGTCATTTTCTCATTTGACAGACCTGGAAATCAGAGTAATTTGTAAAATTTTGTTGATCTGTAGAATAGATTCATCTATTTCTTGGGACCAGAGATGTCTTCATATTGCAACCTGTTGGGGCAGTGGATAAAACACCAGCCCTGGATTCAGGAGGACCTGAATTCAAATCCAGCCTCAGACACTTGACACAACTAGCTGTGTGACCCTGGGCAAGTCACTTAACCCTCATTGCCCTGGGAAACCTGTTGAGGGAAGAACAACAGTACCAAAAAGTACATAAAGTACTAAGCACAACAAAAGTATGGAATACTAAGATTAGTTGTGTTCCTAAGACGAAAAGTGTATTTGAGATGTTTAAAGGAATTATGATATAGAAAAAATGAGGTAAAGAAAAGAATATCTTATGGGAGAGGTATTCTAATGAAGCTTTTCTATCTTCCTAAGGCATAAACAAAAAATAGCTTTCTATTGGCATTGAAATCAAGTTAATAGCGTCTATTTCAGAATCTCACACAAAGTGGTCTCAGAAGGTTTTTTTTTTTGAGTGAGGCAACTTAACCCCAAAGTGACTTGCCCAGGGTCACACAGCTAGTAAGTGTCAAGTGTCTGAGGCTGAATTTGAACTCAGGTCCTCCTGAATCCAGGGCCAGTGCTCTATGCACTGTGCCACTAGCTGCCCCCCAAGACAGTTAATTATTAAACACCTACTACACTGCTAAGTTCTAGGGAATGATGAGGGAGAGAGACAAGGAGAATGTGAATTAAAATTTCTTGGAAAGGGCATACTGCAAAAGTGTCCCTTATGCTAAGACATTGGGGCGAGGGGAGGAAAGATTTTGAACCATAGTTATTTGGGTAGGTAAAGAGTCAAGGCTATGTGTAGGGGGCGTATAAGTGGTAACTTTAAAGACAATACAAATCAACATAAAATAGAGAAAAGCACAAACCTAGCAAGCAGTAACTTTAAATGTTAATAGATCCAGCAAATGAAAGTGGAAGAATGGGTAAGAAAACAAGACTCAACAACTTGATGCATGTAAGGACATCTGGAAAAGAAAGATATTGCTTCTCTACCTAATTTTTTTTTTTTTCAATCTATGGAGAGAGATATTGAGTTGGGGGTATTACATATGGAAGCAAAATTCCTTAGTAGTTTGAGATATAAACCTATGGTAGAGTCTTCAGATAGAAAGGATCACCTCAAACTAGAAAGATGAAGGAAGAGAAAATAAAAGGGTGACAGCTGACTACTGTAGAAAGAAGGGGTAGACATTGAACCTTTCAATCTAGATGGCCTTTTTAATTTTAATGAACTCGGAAGAGGTTCAGTCACTGCTTACTGCCTAGCATTAGCCCAACAATCTTATGGTGGTGCAGAGTAAGGAGAAACTTGCATTCTGCTTCAGTCTCTTGTCTGTCCAAGAACACCTTGGAATAGAAGAGCAGGAGCATTTGGGCTGATCCCAGGCCCAAGCATGTCTGCTGACAAGAACCATAGGCTTGCCAGGGGAACCTGCTACCTACCTCCTTGACCTGTCCTCCACAGGCCACCAGGGTGAAGGGACAGACCTGAACAGATGCAGGCCTGGCCCATTGTACAACTCTCTTTGGAAACTGAGCTCCCCACCATTTGGCACCCACAATTTTCCCTAAGGCTTTTCTTGTTTCACTAACTGTAAAAATCATGACATTAGGAGGAAACTGTCCCCTGCCACGTGTGTTTTAACTCCTATTTCGTAACTTGACTCCATCCATGCCCCAGTGCGTGCCCCTTTCACCATGTCCTCTGGAATTCCCATTCCATAGTAAAGAAATGCCCCTTTTTCTGGACCTCAACACTTTTTCTTTCTCTTAGCTTCGTGTCACCTGGCTCCCCTCTGGCAACATTGCATCTCCAGTTATTTTTTTGCAGCACTTTTCTCACATCTGCCACATTGATCCTGGAGAGGCAGATTTGGAATACTTGTTCTCCATAGTTTATGCAATACCTTTGCTCTTTTGAAGTCCATTCAATCAAAAATTTCTACTTTCTAAATTATTTAAGAGCAGAAAACATTCATTTGGGCTCTGATAAGTGGCTGTGTATTCCTAGGCAAGTAAAGAAATCTTTCTGTGCCTCAGTTTCTCCATTTTAGGATTAGGATAAGAGGATAATTAGGACAATGGTATTTGTACTATCTGCTGTGCAGGGTTGTTATGAGGAAAGTGCTTTGCAGGCTTTAAAGAACAACATGATTGTGAGATATCATTCATAGAGGCAGTTATGGTATGGTGACTAAAGTGCTGGCCTTGAAGCCAGGAAGATCTGGGACGTCTGACATACCCTGGCTGTGTTGATCCTGGGCAAGTTCCTTACTATCTCAGTGCTCTAGGCAACTCCATAAAACTAGTAAGCTGCAGAGGAAGCATTGATCTGAATTGGTAGAGGGAGGTAGCTCACTTGAAAATGTCCTATACCAATGAAATCACAATTTTGCTATTGATGTGGTGACGTTTGAAACATTGCAATATCTGGAACTCAAATAGAAAGGCCCAGGGTCTCCTGGACACGAATATGAATTTGATTTAATTTAATGGATATGAATTTAAGAGAAAAGATACTCCATCTTAATGAAGTGTTAAATAACCAGATATGGCACAGGGGAAATGCCATGAAAAATGTCATCAGAGATGTATGGCAAGAAAAGAAAGTGGGTCGGTCGTATGACTAGGACAAAGGATAACCAATGGACAGCCCACTGTCCCACTGGTGTCCACATAGTGTCAAGAGAACTTAAGGCCCCTATTGTGTTAGGTAGGCCCCCCCTGGCACCTCTTTATGGGAACATATGGATGATATTTACCCAGTATGAAAAGGTATCAGTGAGTTAGTAATGTACTCCATCTGCTAATTGCCAAATCCAATAGTCTTTTCTCAGTCCTCATCTATCTTTAACTGTTTGCTGCATTTGACCTGTAGACTGCCTTCTCCTCCTGGACACTTTCTTCTTTGGATCTTTCCTGGTTTTCCTCCTACTTCTCTGTCACCTTTGCTAAAAATTCCTTGGAACTCTTCCTTTCACTCTCTTTATCTGCAGCCTGGCTTCTGATCTCATCATTCAATTGAAATGGCTCTATCCAGTGTTGCCACTGATTTATTAAGTTCCAAATCTAATGGTCTTTATCCTTGAGCTCTCTCCATCCTTTGACACTTGATTACTCTCTTCTCTTTGGGTTTTTGTGACACTCCTCTGGTTCACCTGTCTGACTGCTCTTTCTCAGTTTCCTTGGCTGGATCTTCATCCTTTCGGCACCTATTAAATGTGTGTCCCTCAAAGAAGTATTCTGGTCCCTTTTCTATTCTCCTGTACAGTTTCACTTGGAGAACTCGTCGGTTCCTGTGGATTCAATTATAATTGGCATGCGTATCATTCTCAGATCGATTTATCCAGCTCTAACCTCTCTCCTGACCCTCAGTCTTGCATCTCCAGATGTCTCATAGAAATCTTAAACTCATCAATATCCAAAACTGAACTCGTTATCTTTCCCCATAAACCCTCCCTTCCAACTTCCCTATTACTGCTGAGGGCACCACGGTTTTCCCAGTTCCTTGGGCTTACTATCTCAGCGTCATCCTCAGCTTACCCAATCTGTTGCCAAGACCTATTGCTTCTACCTTCCAAACATCTCTCATGCATACATCCCTTCCTTTCTCTGGTACCCTCATCACCTTATGTTTGCATTACTGCCATAGCTTATAGATTGCTGTCTTTGCCTCAAGTCTCTCCTTCAAGTTCAGCTTCCACTCAGCTATCAAATTGAACTTCCTAAAGTGCAGGTTTATGTCACCATCCTATTCAGTAAATTCCTGTGGCTTCTTACAGCCTCCGGGATCAAATATAAAATCCTCTATTTGACTTTTAAAGCCCTTCAGAACCGAGTTCTTCCCTAACTTTTCAGTCTTATTCCCTTTCATGTACTCTTTGATCCAGTGAAATGGTCTTCCTTGTTTTTCCTTGAATAAAATACTCTACCTTCTGACTGGGCATTTTCACTGGTTGTTCCCTATACCTGCCCTCTCTTCAATCTCTGTCCCCTAACCTCTCTGGCTTTCTTCAAGTTCCAGATAAAATTCCATATTCTAGAAGAATTCTTTCTCAATCCCTCTTAGTGTTACTGCTTTCTCTCTGTTGATTATCTCCAATTTATGCCATATTATAGTTTGTTTGGGCAGCTAGGTGGCATAGTGAGCAATGGAGTGCTGGGCCTGGAGTCAGGAAGACCAGAGCTCAAATCTGGCCTCAGAAACTTTCTAGCTGTGTGACCCTGGGCAAGTCACTTAATCCTGTTTACCTCAGTTTCCTCTGTAAAATGAGCTGGAGAAGGAAATGGCAAATCATTCCAGTATCTTTGCCAAGAAAACCTCAAATGGGGTCATGAGGAGTTTGACACGACTGAACAACAAAAACAGCTTGTTTGTATGTAGCTGTTGGCATGTTGTCTCCCCCATTGGACCGTGAGCTCTCCTTGAGATCAGGGACTGTTTTTGCTTTTCTTGGTATCCACATGGCTTAGCATAGTGCTTAGCACATAGTTGGCATTTAATACTTACTAATTTTCCTGGCTCATCCATAGCTTGTCCCTTTACTTTATGTATTCTCCAAGATTTCTGTTCTATGCCCATTTCTCCCTTTGTAACAGGAATTCTAACCATTTTTGTTTTTGTTTTCTGTCATGTACCCCATTGGCAGTCTGGTGAAGCCTATGGACTCAATAATGTTTGATTGCTCATTGAAGGAAATCCTAAATTTTGGTTAGAAATTAGTGAGACTAAAGATGTATTTTTTTTCCTATTCAGGGTCACTGACTCCTTGAGATTTATCCACAGACCCATTAGGGCTCCTTATATCCTAGATTGAGAAACCCTGTACTATACTATCACTTTTGATAATCTCAGTTCCTTAGTTCTCCATGCAAATGAGTCCATAGATCTATATATCCAGCTACACTCTCTCCCCCTGAGCTCCAGTATGGCATCCCCAGTTGCCTATGACACATTTCAGATGGATATCCCAGAGATACCTTAAACTCAATATGTTTTATTTTTCCCCACAACATTCCCTCATTCCAGATTTCCTCATTTCTGTCAAAGGTCTTCCATTCTCCCTACTTTACAAACTTAGCATAAATCTTTTTCTCTGCCACCTCAAAGATGTAATCAGTTGTCACATTTTGCCATTTCTACATCTGCAACATCCTTTACATACAGCCCCTCCTCTCCATTTTGTAGCTATCAGCTTACTTCAGGCCTTCATCACCTCCAGCTTGTATTATTTCAATGGCCGCCTAATTGTTCTCCCTACCTTGAGTCTCTCCGGCTTCGGTCCATCTCACACACCGCTGCTTGCCAGTGATTTTCCTTAAGCATAGATCTGATCATGTGACTCCCCCTATTTGACTAATTCCAATGCAATGACTTTCTATTGCTTCTAGGCTAAAATCTAAACTGCTTTTTAAAGTTCCCAACACAACCATGCCCCAAATTATCGTTCCAGCCATTCCTCTCCCCATCACACTGTGGCAGCCAAACTGGCCTTCCCACTGTTCCTTACACATGAAACTTCACCTCTTAGAGAGAGTGCCCATGTGTGGTAAGGGATCATGTGGCTTGAAGGGAGGCAGAATAGACATATCTAGACCATTCTCTTCCCACCCTTGTCCAAGGGAGAAAGGGTAATGGGATAGAATCACATCTATCTGCTTCCGTAAATATTATTAGTCTAGGGGATGTGATTGGGTTCAGTGTAATTTCTGATTGCTTTGTCATTTTTGGGGGGAAGCAGACCCCAAGTTCGATATTAAGGTTTGACCCCTTTCCCACCAAATACCAGTTCCACAATGAATACACATAGTGAATAGCAAAGAAACACTTTTGTCCACATCATAGTAAAACAAATCAGGGAAGGTATACATAGGAAAAAATATTAGACTATACAAAAAAAGCTCTCCCATTTGGGAACAAGCTAACTCAGCTCAACCAAGAGAAATTGTCCCTTGTTCTCACCCAAGAGGAAACTCCCTGCATTCTTTAGAGTAGCATAAGAACATGGTGGACACTGCCAGCTCCTCCCATGTCTTCCCAGTCTTTTCCTTCAGCATCTTGAAATGCAGTTGGATAAATGTAAAGTCCTGCACTTGGATACAAAAAAATCAACTTCACAAGTCTAAGACCAGGGAGGCATGATTAGAAAGCAGACACACTGAAAAGGTACAAGCTCTTTCAAAAAAATTATTTATTTAGAATAGTATTTTAAAAATTTTTTCCCCAATTACATATAAAAACCAATTTTAATGTATATTTTTAGAACTTTGTATTCCAAATTCTCTTCCTCCCTCCCTCCCCAATCCCCCCTTAAGATAGCTAGCAATTCAATATAAGTTATACATGTGTAGTCATGCAAAACATTTCCACATTAAAAACAGACTGCAGGTAGCTCTTAATAAATTGTCTGTCTATTTATCTACCTATATATCTCTTTGTATCTATGTAGCTTTATGTATCTATTTACCTATCCATCTCTTTATCTATCTATCTATATCTCTCTGTGCCTTTTTACTGGATTTCCTCTGTTCCTGGAATAAATTCCCTCTCTACTCTGCCTTTTGGAATTCTTGCTTTCCTTTAAGATCCAGTTGAATCTACATGAGACCTCCTCCATGCGACCATTCCTGATATCCCTGGATGCTAGTGCCTTTCCCCACAAGGTTACCTTGTTTCTGCCTTTGATATACCTATATATATGTGTGTTGTCTCCTACGCTAGAATGTAAGTGCCTGGAGGGCAGGGACCATTTGATTTTTGTCCTTGTATCCCCAGCACAGTGCCTGGAACATACTAGGTACCAGATTTGGAATCAGAGGACCTGGCTCTAAATCCCATCTATGTCCCTTACTCTGTGGTCTTGGGCAAGCTATAACTTTTCTTGAGTCTTAGTTCCACAAATGTGAAACAAAGGGGTTGGATTAGATCGTAGGATCATAGATTTGGAGCGGAAGGGACTTTAGAGCACATCAAGGTGAATACCTTCATTTTACAGATGAGAAAACTAAGGCCTGGAGAGAGTAAGTGAATTTTCCAGGCTCACACAGCTAGCAAATGTCAGAAGTGAGATCCGAATCCAGGTCTTCTGATGTTGACTGCTAAGGGCTCTTCCACTTCTAAATTTATGTTCCTATGAACCTCAGACATTTTCTTTTCATATATATAATCATAGGCATCTATGCCCACTTGCCTGGAAAACTAACATTTTCTTCATGATTATCTGGTTACCTTGTCTGACTGCCTCGTCATCCCATTCTTGAGAGAAAGAGCTTTGTTTGCAGGAGTCTGAACCTGGTGTTTCCTCACTTTTTAGAGCTGGAAGTTTGGAGGTGGAGAGTCATTAGAGATGTGACTTAAGCTAGCTCTCCAGTTCTCCATCCTGAACATGACTAATGAAATTCTGACTCTGCCTAGGGATCCAATCATGGTTCCATTTTCCTCTTTTCAAACAGAGAAGTGTAGGTATTCCATGTACCCACTGCATCAGGAAAGCAGCAGAGTTTCCAAGGTAGAAGGGGGCCTTTTTCTTTTATGTTTAAATTGCATTCTGCCTTTGTGCATTTCCAACAGAAGTTGGCAGACCAAAATTCAATTTGCATGGTGCTTCTGAGGACTTCTGTCCAAAACGTGCTCTGCTTGGATGTCCATTTCAGTTGACATCCGATTTATATTTTCAGGGTAAGCAAACCCTTCAAGTGATGAGTGGGCACTCAGAAGAAAGAATGCTATTTCTCCCATCCTGATTTCAGTGGCTTGGTGTCATTTTAAAAATCTTGCTCCTTAGAGGACTGTATGGTGTTTCTAATTTTATTCATGGTGAGTTAGAGATGGTGGCATTTGGAGCCAAGTGATATGTGAAGGGTGAGCCATGGCAGGTTTTTCCTGTTTCTTTGCAAAGTATGTTTTCCTAAAATCTTTCCCTCCCCTTCATTGACACATATAATAAGAGTCCTTTTGGAAACAGTGGATCACAGGATTAGAGGTTTAGAGCTATGAGGGCTCTTGAAAGATCCAATAACATCCAACCCCCTCGTTTTACAGATTCTCAAAGTGAGGCATGAAAGGTCATGTGACTTGCCACACAGCTAGTAAGGTTATGAGGCAGTACAAAACCCTACGCATAGAACTGGCAAGTGGTACAAATCAAATAGCAAAGTATTTCATTAAGCCAGTAAAGCAAGGTAAATTACAATGGGGAAATTAATCAGGTCAATCCTCCCCCTACACAAATAGGATTATAATATAATCCCCAGCACATCAAAGGAGTAAAAACGATTTTTTTCCTAGCTTCACTTACTGGTGAAAAGTGACCAAACCCAGGGCACATGTCACTGAGGAAAGAACTAGCTCCCTGAAGACCATTCATGCAACTGGTGATCAAACTGGGATTTCAGTATTGAAATGGAGATCTCTGAAGCTCATCAGAGTTACATTAATCTTGGCTCTAATTCTGGGCTCTGGCTCTTCCGTGCCTGTTCTCCACAATCTCTGGAGCCGAAACATGCTGGATTTGGTCTGCAGCTTTGGCTTTCTGACTCAGTAGACCGCATCGCATGACACTAGACAGCTTCAGTTTGGTAGTCCAGAAACGCCTAAAGATTTCCCAAATGTGCTCGGCCCCCTTTCCGTGTGTAAGACCCATGAGGTTACTTTGGTCACCCCTTCCAAAAGCCACATTTCCCGACACAATTCTTGAATCCTGACAAATCTTGCTGGATTTTGAATTTCTAGGGCTTGCTTTAGTGAACACTGTAACTTACTGCCTTTTTTTCAAGTGGGCAAATGAGGTCAGATGGGAACCATCCATTATTGGCATTACAACTCCCCTATCATATTCTTTTTTGAGGAAACACTTTCTGTTCCTTCAAATCCCAGCAGGCACAGAGTTACATCTGTTTGTATACATCAATTAAATTACAAATAGTGTCATTACAGGCAATTACCTGGATACATAGTAGATCACTTTCCAATTAGAATTGCATGTGGTATATCAGATGCACAGGCTAGAGGTAGAAACATAATTCATAAATTAGGGAAAGTTGCAAATGATAAACCATATGCAAAGCATACTGTCACATGTCGAGGTTGCCTGCAAAATATATATTATACACACTCCATCAATAGGTTTTTTTTTTAATTTTTTTTTTTTTTAGTGAGGCAATTGGGGTCAAGTGACTTGCCTAAGGTCACACAGCTAGTAAGTGTTAAGTGTCTGAGGCCGGATCTGAACTCAGGTCCTCCTGACTCCAGGGCCGGTGCTCTATCCACTGCACCACCTAGCCGCCCCATCATCAATAGGTTTTTAATTGTGTAACTTCCTCTTCCTGTTATCCCTGGAGCATTCTATGTCAGCCTGGTCATTGTCCCGATAGTCCTGACACTCCTGTGGGAGTGACTTGTCAGGTCTGCACTCTTGGTAGTTTCGGATGTCTTGGCCTACATTCTCAATCCTTAGCTATTGCTGTTTTCAAACCCTAATGAATGAGACAATGCAGTAGATTGCTTTCTATTCCCATGGGCACTTGGGGAACACAAAAAGAGGCAAAAGACAACCCCTGCCCTCAAGTAGCCTACAATCTAATGGAGGAGATAACATATAAACAGAGATGTACAAAGCAAGAAATATACAGGATAAATAGGAAATAATTAACAGAGGGAAGGCACTAGAATTAGAAGAGGTTGGGGAAGGCTTCCAGTAAAAGATGGGATTTTAGCTGGGACTTAAAGGTAGCCAGAGAGATCAGGAGGGGGGACGTTGAAGGCATAGCAGACAGCTTGAGAAAATGCCTGGAGCCAAAACCGAGTGTCTTGTGCAAGGAATAATAAGGAGGCCAGTGTCAAGGCATTGAAGAATATGTGGAAGGGGGAGGATGGGGTATGTATGTGTGTGTGAGGTGTAAGAAAACTGAAAAGGTAGGAGGGGGAAGGTTATAAAGGGCTTTGAATACCAAACAGAGCATTTTGTATTTGCTCTTGGAGGCAATAAGGAGCCACTGCAGTTTCTTGAGTAAGGGAGTGATATGATCAGACCAAAAATATAGGAAAATCACTTTAGCGGCTGAATGGAGGATGTATTGGAGTGGAGAGAGACTTGAGGTAGGGCTATTGTAATAATCTAGGTGTGAGGTGGTGAGGTCCTGCACCAGAGTGGTGGCACTGTCAGAGGAGAGAAGTGGGGGGTGTATTTGAGAGATGTTGCAAACATGAAATCAATAGGCCTTGGCAACAGATTGGATATGGGGGACTGAGAAATAGTGAGGAATCCAGGATGTCTCCTCGGTTTGTGAGCCTAAAAGATTAGGAGAATGGTGCTGCCCTCTATAGCAAGAGGGAAGGTGGGAGCTGGAAAAGGGTTAGTCAAGGAGGTTATAGAGAGGATTATCATTTAGTGATGGCTTGGACTATACAAACTTTGGGGTATCTTTCAGTTTGAAATTGAGGGTATTTGATTCTAAAGCAGGTTGGTTTCAGCTCTATATCCTTTGTTGATATTCCTAAAGCGTAGGACTTTATTTATCTATTTATTTATTCCTAAAGCATAGATCCATATCATTCAATAAATGATCAATAAACTAATGGCTCCCTATTACCTTTAGGTTCAAATACCAATTTCCATGTTTGACACTTAAAGCTCTTCACAACCTGGCCCAGACATTCTTTTTCAGGGTCATTATAGATTACTCCCCTTCATGTATACTACAAACAACTGGCTTTCTTTGGATAAAATTGGGAAGTCAATAATGGGTTAAAAAGATGGTGTCAAAGCTCTCCTAAAGTGGAATGGCCTTCCTAGTTAGGGTAGTAAGTTCCTTCTTCCTTCAGGTCTTCAAACAGAATCAGGATGAAGGTTGTCAGGGATCCTATAGGGGAGATTCCTGTCTTATAAGGGAGATACCTGTACAGCTTTGGGTTGGATTATGTTCCCTCTGAAGTCTTTCTTTTCTTTATTTCTTTATTATTATTATTATTTTTTTTGGTGAGGCAATTGAGGTTAAGTGACTTGCCCAGGGTCACACAGCTAATAAGTGTCAAGTGTCTGAGGCTGGATTTGAACTCAGGTCCTCCTGAATCCAGGGCTGGTGCTCTATCTACTGCGCCACCTAGCTGCCCCTGAAGACTTTCACTTCTAAATTTCTTTGCTTCTCTGAAGGGGATGGAGAAAGTTTCTCAACTGTTCGAATCGATATAAGCTAGCTTTCTAGATAACTTTTTTTAAATGGGAGAGGTTCAAAATATTTTCCAGTTTCTCACTTCTTCAAGTGTTAACTTTTCCAGAAATGGTCATAGAATCATAGATCTTGAGTTGGAAGAAACCTCCGAGGCCATGGAGTCCTACCCTCTCTATTTACAGAGGAGGAAACTGAGGAGAAGTGACTTACTCAATGTCACCCATGGGATCATAGATCTAGAGCTGGAAGGGGCCTTAGGATCACCCCCTTCATTTTACCAAGGGGTAGTCCAAGGCAAAGAGCTGAAGGGACTTGGCCAAGGTGAACGTTGGGTGTTGTTTAAAGTTCTGAAAAATGTAATGAATTAGGCTTAATTTTGACAACCATAATAATATGCTATTGAAAATTCTGGAAATGAGTTTTTGTGCCTTCAGTCGGTGACATCAATGAGTTTAAATAAAGATATCATAGTGGGGCAGAAATACACTGATTAGATGAACAGCATTAAGCACACAATTGCATTATGCTGGGCACATGGGAATTTTACTGAGAAAATAGGCTCCGAGCCTCTCCTTGTTGTGTTAGTCCCCATTTTGAGCAATGGTTAAAGTGATTTAATCATTGAATGAGTTGATAATTGAACGAATGAGCTAGCCAATCACAGACTCTGCTTTGGAGATTCAAGCCAACAGTCAGATTTCTCTTCAGTGGCTTTATTTAATAGTCTCTATAACTTCTCTTTTTTCCTCTGTTCTCCTTAATCACTTTCGCTCTATTTGATAAGGCCCTTGCAGGCTTTCTGCAAATATTTCCATTTTGACAGGACTGTCATAATGCTGGGTCACATAGAGAATTGTAGCAACCCCAATCGAGGAGAAAAATGGCTTAATAAGATGAAAATGCAGAGTACCTATTTAGAAAATCAAATTACTGGATAAATGAAATGTGTTTCCATTTTGTTTCTAGCTTGTCTACACAATGAAACCAATGGCAGGCTATAGTATGGTACTTGTTTAGGAGTCTTGAAATGTGGTTCTTGTTTATTCTTTTTACTGGGGCTGGCCTACTGCAGAGTCAGAGGTGGTTTGATGCAGGGGAAGCCCTGGTCTGGAAGTGAGAAGAGTGAAATTTTGGTCTTGGCTCTGTCACTAAATTCCTGTATGACCTTGGGGTCTTTCAGAGGAGGGAGCTGGACCCCCTAAGGAAAAAAAAAGCTGCTTGCCCACTCAGGAATGATGTCGAGTTTCCATGGGTTCTGTCAGATGAGAAACTGTTGGTCAACCCAATAGTAATAAATAAGTCTGCTCTCTTTGGAGGCATTCATACCAAGGAAGAATCTTAGACTTGTAAAAACAGGTGACCCTGACCCACTTTGAGCGATTCAATTAGGCACAAATGATACTACTTAAAGGACTTTAGAAAGTATCACAAAATACCCCCAACTTCTTAAGCAAGGAACTTAGGGCTTCAGGGGCACAAGAAATGTTTTTATTCCTGCCAATGACCAAAGGAAATGACTACAACAGAGTAGATAGAATTGGGAAGTCAACAATGGGTTAAAGAGATGGTGTCTAAGAATGGGGTTTGAATTTCTTGACCATGGATTAAAATAATGGAATTATATACTCGAACAGAGAAGGGGAGTAAAAAAGGCTGCTGATATATTTACTGGAGAAGCTAAGTGGCTCAGTAGATAAAGTGCCAGGCCTTGAATGAGGAAGACTCATCTTCTTGAGTTAAAATCTGACCTCAGATATTTACTAGCTGTGTGACCCTGGGCAAGTCACTTCACTCTGTTTGCCTCAGTTTCTTCATCTGGAAAATGAGCTGGAGAAGGAAATGGCAAACCATTCCAGTATCTTTGCCAAGAAAACCCCAAATGTGGTCACAAAGGGTCAGAACATGACTGAAAAATAATACATTTATTATGAGTCTTACAAATTTAAAAGGCTATAATCTGAAAAAGGAGAAGTGAGAAAATTATATACATATACAAATATATATATATATATATATATATATATGCATACACATCTACATAGTTGTCTATCTCTCTATATCTATACAATAACTACAAAGTCAGAAGCAGAAGAGATCCAGAACTTTGCAGGAAATTAGAACCAAGCAAGAAGTCAGAAATACAATCTGAGTCCTTGCCTCCTTTTTTGTTTCCTTGTGGATTTGCTTTGTTTTCTTTCTTTTTTTTTTTTAGTGAGGCAATTGGGGTTAAGTGACTTGCCCAGGGTCACACAGCTAGTAAGTGTTAAGTGTCTGAGGTCGGATTTGAACTCAGGTACTCCTGAATCCAGGGCCGGTGCTCTATCTACTGTGCCACCTAGCTGCCCCAGTGGATTCACTTTCCATGGTCCATCCCTTAGGTGTACTCTAGGGCTCTGTCCTGGGCTTTATCTTCTTCCTCCCTACACTCTCTTGGTGACCTCATTGGCTCTCATAGGTTCAGCGATCACTTCTAGAATATATTTTTTAAATGGGGCAATGAGGGTCAAGTGACTTGCCCAGGGTCACACAGCTAGTAAATGTCAAGTGTCTAAGGCCAGATTTGAACTCAGGTCCTCCTGAATCCAGGGCCGGTGCTTTATACCACTGTGCCACCTGGCTGCCCCCTCAGCAATCACTTCTGTGTAGATGATTACCATATCTAGACAGCCAGGCTCATTATCTCTCATGAGCTTCAGTCTGTATCGCCAAACTCCCTGCTCATCGGAAGTTTTGGAACTAGATCACAGATTCAATGAGTCCAAAACAGAACTCGTCATCATCTTTCTCTAGCAAAGCTTCCTCTCTTCTGAACTTCCCAAATCCCGTTGAGAGCAC
The DNA here is from genome assembly GCF_019393635.1 of Dromiciops gliroides. NCBI lineage: Eukaryota > Metazoa > Chordata > Mammalia > Microbiotheria > Microbiotheriidae > Dromiciops > Dromiciops gliroides. The sequence goes on along the minus strand of NC_057867.1, from coordinate 41,090,403 downwards.
CATCATCTTCTTGGTCATCCATACTCGCAATGTTGGCATCATCCTCAAGGCCTCATGTCTAATCTGTTGCCAGATCTTACCTTCTCCATGTCCCCATCATTGCCCTAGTTTAGGTCTTTGTCATCTCTTTACTTTTCTACTAAGATGAAGGTGATTTTCCTAAGGTGTAGATTCAACCTCAATAAATTCCAGTGGCTCCCTATGTATGGATGTATATATGTATGGATGTATTTACTGACTTATTTACTTCTTTATTAACTTATTCTTTCTTTATTTGTTCATTTATTTATTTATTTTTCCCTTTAGAACTGGGACTTTGGAGATCATCTTGCCCAAGCCTCACACTGTATAGAGGGAGAAACTCAGGCTTATATAGATGAAGTAGCTTGTTGACAGTCACACGTAGGGTCATTGATCTAGAGTTCGAAGGGCCCTCAGAGCCTGTCTGCTCCCATTGTCTCATTTTACAGATAAGGAAACTGAGGTACAGAGAGGGAAAGTTTTCTTGCCTGAGGTTACACAGCTAATAAGTGTCTGAGGCAGAATTTGGACCCAGGTCTTTCTGACTCCAAATCCAATGCCCTATCCACTTATTTGCGTGAATTGCATCTCTTCAAAAGACTGTGAGTTCCTTGAAGACAGGGCCTCCTGCCAATACTACATCTGGGAATGACTGTGATGTAAAAGCTAAAAGATATAAATAAAACTTATTTTTCAAGAATTAGTTGAATTCAAATCAACTTTATTGTTCACCTTGTCGCTAAACAAGATGGCTTGCGGTTGACAAAGAAATGATTTCCCTAAGCTCCCTTTCTGTGCCATACTGCTTTCTTGGAGCTGAGAATTCACCCTTATGGGAATATGTGAAGTTCCCAGAGTTGGGGGCAGGAGCTGCTGTGTTCATGCATAGGAGGGGTAGGCCTAGGAAATGAAACTGGGAGAGCCATCTCTCTGTGTAACCTTCAGCAAAAAGACAACTAACTTTTCCTCCTGATAATGTGCTCAGCTTCCACTGGCCACAGAATGTCACTGTTGCTCTGAAAGAAAAAGGAAAGCCTTCTATTTGGTCACAGAAGATCCTGTATAGAGAGCTGGGAGGCCAAGGAAATTGGTAATAGAATGACTTGGCTTGGAAATGCCCACAATGGTCTCTTTCTGTTAAACGTGGGCATGAGGAGGTTCTTCTCTCCCCTCCTCCTAGCAGTCCTTAATCTTCCCTATACCATGTTTCCCAGCCAGCCTAATTCTTTGGTCCTCCCTCAAAGGAAACCTGTTTTAATTAGGCCAGTTTGAGGCAGCAAGGTTGCATGGTGTGTAGAGTTCTAGACCTGGAGTCAGGAATTTGTATCACTCCTCAGATTCTTACTAACTGCTTAAGTCACTTACCCTCTTTACCTCAGTTTCCTCTTTGGTAAAGTGGGGACAATAATAGCACCTACCTCACAGGATTGTTGCTTTGCAAATCAAAGTATGGGTCGATTCTCTGCTGTTTGAGCTAATTTTTGCCTAACAATTAATACAAAGAAAACAGAACTCCCATCAGTCAGCACCATAGCATCCATAGGTGGAACCATCAGTTACAGAAAATGGAGAAGTTTTGAAATATGGTGGATAAATTCACTTACCTTGGCAGTATACTTTCTAGGGATATACACATTGATAATGAGGTTGACACACACTGCCGGAGCTAGCATAATGTTTAGGAGGCTCCAAAGAAAGTGTGGGAGAGAGGGGTATTAGACTGACTACCAAACCGAAGGTCTACAGAGCTATTGTGTTGACTTCATTGTTGTATGTCTGTGAAATGTCTACCAGTGACATGCCAGGAAATTAAATTACTTCCATTTGAATTGTTTTAGGAAAATTCTGGATTTCCGGTACCAAGATGGCAGAGTGAGGAAGGAACTCTGAAGCCCTCCCAAATTCCCCCTCCAAACATCTAGAAAACTGCTTAAGAATTGTGTCTTCCAGTAACAGCAACATTATGTGATGATCAACTGTGATAGACTTAGCTCTTCTCAGAAATACAGTGATCCAAGACAATTCCAAAGGACTCATGATGGAAAATGCTCTCCACATCCAGCAAAAAAAGTACTGTGGAATCTGAATGCAGATTGAACCATACTATTTCTACTTGTTTTTGTTTTTTATTTTTTGGGGTTTTTCCGGTTTGCTCTGATTCTTCTTTCACAACATGACTAAGGCAGAAATATGTTTAATATGATTGTACCTATATAACCTATATAAAATTTCTTGCTGTCTTGGGGAGGGGGGAGGAAAGGAAGGGAGGGAGAAAAATTTGGAACTCGAAATCTTATAAAGACAAATGTTTGAAACTATCTTTACATGTAACTGGAAAATAATAAAATACTATTAAGATAAAAAATAGAATTGTGCCTGTCTTACCTGGGTGGGAGGGGAGTGAGGTCCAACAGCTGCACAGCAGCAGCAGTGGTGGTAGTAGTGGGAGCAGCTGTGGCAGCTGATGCTGGCTTCATGGCAGTGTACCTGCGGTGGGGCTCTAAGCCTGGCGCAATCCGCCAGTGAGGCCCCACCCTCCTGCAAACCAGTGAACCAGTGTCCCCCTAGGCAAGTGAGCAATCTGGGCCAGCATAGCAAGTTCCCACCCCAGCTACCTCCCCCCCCCCACACCTGAGAGACCTTGACCCTGCTGATGACCAGTAGTGAAACACCATCATGAGTGCCTGAAGTGAGATCTTGCCCCTGAGGACTACTGACAAAGAGACTCTGTTTCCATAACAATCCAGCAGCAGGGAGCCCCAGCCACCAGGGCCTGCTAACAGAGAGGCCCTGTTATCATAACAACCCAGTAGCAGGGCACCACCCCTGATGCTGACCAGCAATAAGATCCCTCCTCCTGGGCCAGCCACCAGAAAGACTGTTAGTTACTATAGCAACCCAGCAGCAAGGCCCCACCCCTGGAGCTGGCCAGCAGCTAACCCCACACCCATAGGAGACAAAAAGGGAGGATCCACCCCTCAGTACAAGTCTAAAGGGAAGCTGACCCTACAGAGAAAGCAAGCAGCTAAACCCTGAAACCCAATGAAAGCCAGCAGTAAGATCCAGAATCCCAGCACAAAAACTTGGGACAGTGTAGGACTAGAGATCAACTCACATAAAAACACCAAGCCACAAAAAAGGCATAAAAATGAGCAAAAAATCCCCAATAAAAAGCTATGGTGATAGAGAGGATCAAGGCATAAACTTAGGGGAGGACAATAGTTCCAAAATGGCTACAGGTGAAGCTTCAAAGAAAAATGTAATTTGGTCTCAGACCCAAAAAAGAATTCCTGGAAGAGCTTAAAAAGGATTTAAAAAAGCAAATTAGAGTAGTAGAAGAAAAATTTGGAAAAGAAATGAGTAATGAAAGAGAAAAATGAAAAAAATAAGTCAATAGCATGGGAAAAGATGTAAAAAAATTTACCAAGGAAAATAACTCCCTAAAAACAGAATTAGCTAAATGGAAAAGGAAGTACAAAGGGTCACTAAAGAAAATAATTCTTTAAAATTAGAATAGAACAAGTGAGAACTAATGACTCTGAGACATTAAGATATGATAAAGCAAAATTTAAAAAGAGTTAAAAAATAGAGGAAAATGTGAAATTTCTCATTGGAAAAACAACTGACCTAGAAAATAGATCTAGGAGTAATAATATAAGAATTATTGGACTACCTGAAAGCCATGATTTAAAAAAAAGCCTGGGCATATCTTTCAAGAAATTACCAAAGAAAACTGCCCTGATATGTTAGAACCAGAGGGCAAAACAGAAATGGAAAGAATCCACCAATCACTGCCTAAAAGAGATCCCAAAATGGAAACTCCTAGCATCATAGCCAGATTCCAGAGCTCATAGATCAAGGAAAAAGTGTTACAAGCAACCAAAAAGAAACAATTCAAGTATCATAGAGCTATAGTCAGGATTACAAAGATTTGATAGCTTCCACATTAAAGAACTGGAGGGCTTGGAATATGATATATTGGAAGGCAAAGGAGTTAGATTTACAACCAAGAATCACCTACTCAGAAAAATTAAATATAATCTTTCAGGGGAAAAAATAGATATTTAATGAAATAGAGGACTTTCAAACATTTCTAATTAAAAGATAAGAGCTGAATAAAAAATTTGACCTCCAAATACAAGACTCAAGTGAAACAAAGAAAGGTTAAAAAAATTAAAAAGAACAGACATAAATTCGATAAAGTTAAGCTGCTTACATTTCCATATGGTAAAATGATACTTGTAACTCTTGTTACTTATAACTTTATTCCTTATAAGAGTAATTGGAGGGAGTTTATGTAGACAATGGGTATGGATATAAGGTGACATTGAAGGGGTGAAAAAGAAATTGCACTGGAAGAAGAAGGAGGGGGGAGGTTGAATGGGGTAAATTATTTCACATAAAAGAGGCACCAAAAAGCTATTATAATGGAAGGGAAGATGGGAGTGGGGTTGGGCAAAGTTTTAACCGTACTCTTATCAAAATTGTCTCAAAGAGGGAATAACATACTCAGTTGGATATAGAAATCTCTTACCCTATAAGGAAGTAACAAAAGGGACAGGGATAATAGAAGGGAGAAGGGGGAACTGAAAAGTGAGGGTATATTGAGGAAGGCAGTGATCAGAAGTAAAATACTTGAGAGGAGGAAAAGGGTGGGAGGTAAGAGAGAGGGGAATAAAAAAGTGAAAAATAGCATGGAGGGAAATACACAGTTATCATAACAATAAACATGAATGGGATGAACTCACCCATTAAACAGCAGATAGAAGAATGGATTGAAAACAAAATCATATAATATATTGTTTACATTTGAAGCAGAGTACAGGATAAAAAGGTAAGAGGCTGGAACACAATCTATTATGCTTCAGCCGAAGCAAAAAAAAGCAGGGGGAGCAATCATGATTTCAGACAAAGCAAAAGCAAAAGCAAAAATAAATCTAATTAAAAGAGATAGAGAAGGAAACTATACCTTGCTGAAAGGTACCATATACAGTGAAGTTATAGCAATACTTAACATATGCACCAAATGGTATAGCATCTAAATTTTTGAAGGAAAAGTTGAATGAGTTACAATGAGATAATAAAACTATACGAGTGGGGGACCTTAACCTTTCCTTCTCAGAAGTGGATGAATCTAACAAAAAATAAACAAGAAAGAAGGTAAGGAAGTGAATAAAATTTTGGGAAGGTTAGATATGATAGATCTCTGGAGAAAACTGAATGGGAATAAAGAATATGTCTATATCTTTTTCCTCAGCAGTACATGGCACCTACATAAAAATTGACCATGTATTAGGACATAAAAACCTCCTAACCAAATGCAGAAAAGCAGAAATAGTAAACACATACTTTTCAGATCATGAAACAATAAAGATTACATTCAATAATGGGCAGTGGAAAGAAACTAAAAATTAATTGGAAATTAAATAATCTAATCCTAAAAAACAAGTGGGCCAAAGAACAAATCATAGAAACAATTGATGATTTCATTAAAGAAAATGACAATAATGAGACAGCATATCAAAATTTATGGGATACAGCCAAAGTGATACTTAGGGGAAAATGTATGTCTTTAATTTGTATCTCTAACATATCAATACAATAGAGAAAAAGCAGATCAATGAATTAGGCATACAACTAAAAAACCCCTGGAAAAATGAACAAATTAAAAATCCACAATTAAATACCAAAATGGAAATCCTGAAATGTCAAAGGATTAATAAAATGGGAAGAAAATCATTGAACTAATAAATAAAACTAGAATTTTGCTTTATGAAAAAAACAATAGACAAACCATTAGTTAATTTGTTTAAAAAAAAGGAAAAGAGAAAATCAAATTACTGGTATCAAAAATTAAAGGGGTGGACTCACCACCAATGAAAAGGAAATTAAGACAATTGTTAGGAGCTATTTTGCCCAATTATATGCCAATTAATTTGTTAATCTAAACAAAATGGATTAACTTACAAAAATATGTTACACAGATTAATAGAAGGAATAAAATACTTAAATAGCCCAATCTTAGAAAAACAAATTCAACAAGCCATCAATGAACTTCCTAAGAAAATCCCCAGGACGAGATGGATTCACTAGTGAATTCTACCAAACATTTAAAGAACAATTATTCCCAATACTACATCAACTATTTAGGAAAATAGGTGAAGGAGTCCTACCAAATTCCTTTTATGAGATAAATATGGTGTTGATACCCAAACCAGGAAGAGCCCAAACAGAAAAAGTTATAGACCAATGTCTGTAATGAATATTGCTACAAAATTTCAAATAAAATACTTGCAAAGAGATTACAGCAATATATCACAAGGATCATACACTATGACCAGGTGGGATTTATACCAGGAATGCAGGGCTGGTTCAATATTAAGACAACTATCAGCATAATTGACAACATCAATAACAAAACAACCAAAACCATATAATTATCTCAATAGATGCAGAAAAAGCCTTTGACAAAATAGCACCCAATTCCTATTAAAAACACTAGAGAGCACAGGAATAAATGAAGCTTATCTTAAAATGGTAAGTGCTATTTATTTAAAAACATCATCGAGCATTATCTATAATGGGGATAAGCTTCCAATACATTCAGGGGTGAAGCAAGGATGCACATTATCATCTCTATTATTTAATATTGCACTAGAAATGTTAGCTCTAACAATAAGAGAAGAAAAAAAATTAAAGGAATTAGAATAGGCAATGAGGAAACAAAACTATCACTCTTTGCAGACTTAGAAAATCCTAGAGAATCAACTTTAAAAACTACTTGAAATTATTGACAACTTAAGCAAACTTAAGCAAAGTGGCAGGATACAAAACCCCACAAATCATCAGCATTTTTATATATTACCAACAAAGTCCAGCATCAATGGATAGAATGAGAAATTCAATTTGAAATAACTATAGACAATATAAAATACTTGGGAATCTACCTGCCAAGACAAACCCAAGAACTGTATGAATGCAACTATAAAACACTTTTCACACAAATAGTCAGATCTAAACAGCTAGAAAAATATCAACTGCTCATTGATAGACTGAGCCAATATAATAAAAATGACAATCCTACCTAAATTAATCTTTTTAGTGCCATGCCAATCAAACTATCAAAATTATTTTATAGATCTAGAAAAAATAACAAAATTCATCTGGAAGAACAAAAGTTCAAGGATATCAAGGGAATCAATGAAAAAATATGGAAGAAGGTGGTCTAGCTGTACTAGATCTCAAACTGTATTATAAAGCAGTAATCATCAAAACAATCTGGTACTGGCTAAGAAAGAGAGGTGGATCAGTGGAATAGAATAGGCATGAATTATACTATGGTAAATTACTGTAGTAATCTAGTATATGATAAACCCAAAGATCCAAGCTTTTGTAACAAAAGCTCATTTGAAAAAAATTGCAGAGAAAACTGGAAAACAATATGGGAGAAACTAGGTATAGACCAACATCTCACACAACATCTGTATACCAAAATAAGGTCAAAATGGGTTCATGATTTACACATAGAAAGTGACACCATAAGCAAATTAAGAGATCATGGAATCATTTATCTCTTAGATTTATGGACAGGGGAAGAACTTAGAACCAAAGAAGATATAAAGAACATTACACAATGTAAAACAGATAACTATGATTACATGAAATTAAAAAGCTTTTGCACAAACAAAACCAATGCAACCCATATTATAAGGAAAGCAAAAAATTGGGAAAGAATTGTTTAACAAGTATCTCTGATAAAGCCCTCATTTCTCAAATATATAGAGAACTGAGTCAAATTTATAATACAAGTCATTCTCCAATTGAGAAATGGTCAAAACATATGAACAGTTTTCAGACAAAAAAATTCAAAGCTATCTATAATCATGAAAAATGCTCTAAAACACTATTGATCAGAGAAACGCAAATTAAAACAACTCTGAGGTACCACCTCACACCTATCAACTAACAGGCTAATAGGACAAAAATGGAAAATGTTGGATGTTGAATGGGATGTGTGAAAACTGGGTTGCCAGTCCACTCTTGGTGGAGTTGTGAACTGATCCAACCATCCTGGAGGGCAATTTGGAATTATGCCAAAAGGGCTATAAAACTGTGCATATCCTTTGATCCAGCAATACCACTGCTAGGTTTATATCCCAAAGACATCCCCCAAAAGAGAAAACAACCTATTTGTACAAAAATATTTATAGCAGTTCTTTTTGTGGTGGCTAAAAATTGGAAATCAAAGGAATGCCCATCAATTGGGGAATGGCTAAACAAGCTGTGGTATATGATGGTGATGGAAGGAGGATTTCAGAAAGGCCTGGAAAGACTTATAAGTCATAAGATTTTAAACAACAACCAAGAACCCTGTTTAGGCAAAAGTGGTTGCTTGTGTGTGTAATCCTATTGAAATCAGTTTCTTTTAAAGTTCAGGATCTCCTTGGGTAGTCACTGGGGTTTCTGGGAGGAGGCTCCTGTATCTCCTTACCTTCTTGTTATTTCTTTTCCTTATCTTACTTCCTTTACTTATCATGTCCAGCTTCTCCTTACCTCCCAAAGCAGACTTTGCCACCAAATGCTTCTGTCCCAGGGACACAGTTCAGATGCCAATGAAAAAAGTCCAAGTCCTCTGGTTTTCCAAAATTAAAGAGGCTTGGAGAAGACTGAGACTGAGGACAAGTTCAAGACCTCTTCTCCACCTCCCTCAAATTGAAGCGATACATTTTCAGGGGTTTGACTCGAGGATTTAACCTCTAAGCTTCCAGACAGTAGAAGTCTTTGAACAAGATTGCTATTTTATAGAGGATACAAAGGGCATGACCAAATTTCTTCAAACAATCTGAACACAGTTTGTACGGAGTCATTCCGGTTCATCCAATGGTTTTCAGAGAAATGCAAATTGGTCAAGGACTTTTCACATTTAGTTCAGATGACTGATTGGAGTCAACAGAGAAATGTTTTCACCTGGTTAGGTATCAGGATGTATTATCATTAACTCTATTTATGTGGGGTAGGGTGACTTGATTGATTTAATTGACATTTAGATTTGCATTTTTTGTCTTCCATGTTGCACTTTAAAACCCTCTGATCTTCATATAAACTGTTTTCTGATCATACCCTCTCCATCTTTAAAAATGATTTTAACCCAAATATAAGACTTGATACAACTCTATTATATTATTAGTTTCAAGCCATTATTCCAGAATGCTGTAATATTTTTGAATCTCAGCTCTGTCATCCAACATTTGACATGCCCCTCTCAGTTTTATGTTCTCTACAAATTTGAAAAGTGGCAATGCCATCTTTGCTTTCATCCAAGTAATTGGTAAGGATACTAAGTTGTACAGGGCCAAGTCCAGCTTCCTTGGGCACTCCACTTGAGAGTTCTATTCATTTTGACATTAATGACTTTTTGAATTTTTTGCTTAATAGGATTGGGGCTATGTTTTTTGTTGGGGGGTGGTGGAAACAGCCTGTGTGTGGGGTCAAGGATACAGCTTGTTATTATCAGGGGAGGGGGAGGACAATCTGTGTGTTGGGCCAAGGATACAGCTTGTGATTATCATGGGGGGGGGTCAGTTTGTGAGCAGAGCCACGGTTACAAATTATGATGAGGGTGGGGGAAGGCTGTTCTATGTGCACAGTCTATGATACAGCCTATGGGTGGGGTTTGGGATACAATCTGTGACCATGGAACAGAGCCAAGCTAACTGGCTCACACTGGAATTGAGAATATTATGACCTTGGCCTCATTAACAAACACCATGTGCTGAGTTGCTGAGCCAACTGTCCCAGAATTCACAAAGCTCAGGTCCTGAGAATCTGACAAGCTTCTTTGGGGTATAAAGACAGTGAAAAAATGGTTATTCTGCATTCCACTAAGAGTGAGCCCATCTGTGAAAAAGGAATGCCACTTCTTTACTGTTCAAACTTTCTCCCTATTCTATGGGGGAAGTGGGGGTGGTGTTTCAAGGAACTGGGCACTTTAATGGTTCAGTTATTTTTTTTTTGGCATGGCAATAAGGGTTAAGTGACTTGTCCAGGGTCACACAGCTAGTGCCATGCGTCTGAAGCCATATTTGAACTCAGGTCCACCTGAATCCAGAGCAAGTGCTTTATCCACTGTGCCACCTAGATGCCTTGAATAGTTCAGTTCTTAAAAGATTTCCTTGAAACAAGAACTCAGAGGATCACTAAGATTCACCAAACCTCAATGATATTAAATACCAATATAACAATGTCCAAAAGTGCTACCTTATTTTGGGCTCAGAAGTACTCATAACAACACCCAGACCTCCCATCCCCTGAATTCCCTCCTTCATTCCAGCCAAAATTTATCGCATGAACTTTTATTATATTTATAACAAGAATTTACTTAAAATAGGAAACATTTTCTTTAGGGGTGTCCCAAAATATTAGTGCATTTTATTTTATTTTATTTTTTTAAGTGAGGCGATTGGGGTTAAGTGACTTGCCCAGGGTCACACAGCTTGTAACTGTCAAGGGTCTAAGGCTGGATTTGAACTCAGGTCCTCCTGAATCCAGGGCTGGTGCTCTATTCACTGCACTACCTAGCTGCCCCTATTTTTTTAATAAATAAAAGTATTTTATTATTTTCCAGTTACATATAAGGATGGTTTTCAACATTTGTTTTTATAGGATTTTTAGTTTCAAATTTTTCTCCCTTCTCTCCCTCCTCCCTAAGACAGAAAGCAGTCCAATATAGGTACAATCACGTTAAACATATTTCTGCATTAGTCGTCTTGTGAAAGAAGAATCAGAGAACAAGGAAAAAACAGTCCAAAAGTAGAAACAATATGGTTCAATCTGCATTCATAATCCACAGTTCTTTTTTTTCTGGATGTTGAGAACATTTTCTATCATGAGTTCTTTGAAACTGTTTTGGATGATTGCACTGTTGAGAAGAGCCAAGTCTATCACCACTGTTCATCACATAATGTTGTTGTTACTGTGTACAATGTTCTCCTGGTTCTGCTCCTCTCACTCAGCATCAGTTCATGTAGGTCCTGCCAGGTTTCTCTGAACTCCTCCTGCTCATCATTTTTTACACCACAATAGTATTCCATTACATTCATATACCACAACTTGTCTAGCCATTCCCCTATTGAGGGACATCCCTTCGATTTCTAATTCTTTGCCACCACAAAGAGAGCTGCTATAAATATTTTTGTACATGTGGGTCCTTTTCCCTTTTCTATGGTCTCTTTGGGATACAGACCTACCAGTGGTACCACTGGGTCAAAGGGTACGAACAGTCCCATAGCCCTTTGGGCATAGTAATAGGAAGCATTTTGATATCAAGTAAGCATCAAATGACAAATAGCATTAAGTATATAATTACCATCCTAAGCTACCTTTTCCCATATTCCCAAGTTCCAACCCTCAGGTAACTAGGTCTATAAGTCCTGGGTTTCTCCGTACTAGAGCCACTCCCAGTCTATGGTAACATGATTAGGTCTGGGAGAATTTGCTGCATCTGATCACTAACAAAACCACATTTAAAATTTTTTTCTTTTCTTTTTTTGTTTTTGTAGGGCAGTGGGGGTTAAGTGACTTGCTCAGAGTCACACAGCTAGTAAGTATCAAGTGTCTGAAGGCCAGATTTGAACTCAGGTCCTCCTGAATCCAGGGCTGGTGTTTTATCCACTGCGCCACCTGTCTGCCCCCTTTTCTTTCTTTTCTTTTTTCTTTTCTTTTCTTTTCTTTTCTTTTCTTTTCTTTTCTTTTCTTTTCTTTTCTTTTCTTTTCTTTTCTTTTCTTTTCTTTTCTTTTCTTTTCTTTTCTTTTCTTTTCTTTTCTTTTCTTTTTTAGCTAATCCTTCAAATGTCTATTTTAATACACATATGGGGGAGGGGAAAGAAGGGAAAAATAACATGCTCATATTATTTACTGGTGGGGTATAAGAACTTACTAGTCTCAAAGTCAAGAGGCATTTACAACAGCATTGTTGATAAGTTCCAAATTCCAAAGGCAAGCATTCTGTAGATGGATTACATTTTTCATAAATCCTTCTGATAGCATCCTGCTCATCATTTCTTACAGCAGATAGTGTTCCATTCTAATCTCATCCCACAGTTTGTTCAACCATTCCCCAATTGATGGGCATCATCCCAATTTTGAATTCAATTAAAAAAAATCTCTTTTAGGGTACCAAACTGGTAGTGGTATTACTAGGTTGGAGAATTTGCATGGTTTTATAGTCCTTTGGCCATAGTTCTAAATTGCTCTATGGAATGTAAAGATATTGCATCTTTAACCCTCAAATCTATCATCGATGAAAACAACCATGACATTCTAGCAGGGTGGGATGTGGCTCATAGGGTCCTCCTGCCACAGTAACTGTTCTTTTTTGTCACTTCATCATCCTTCTTTCTGCTAATGGCAGCTGTGAGAAAATATAGTTGAGCTGAGTAAGAGTTTTGAAATACAAGCACCAGAGCCCAGAGAAGCCTAGAAAAAAGATAAGTTGATTCAAGCAATTGAAAGGTAGAGTATGATGACCCAATGCTAACTTTTTAGGAGGAGGAGCAGAAACAAGAGATGCTTCAGAATGTTAATGTCCTCAAAGGGTATTCAAAGAGTTAAGTAAGAAAACCAAGATGAGCAGGAAGTGGATCGATTCTGTTCTCAGAGCTTGAAAAAGAGAAAGAAGGGAGAGTAAAAGGAGGAAAACACAAGTGTGGAAAGGGGGAAGAAGGAAGTGACTCTTGCTATTTCTCACAACTGGGTTATGTGAGAAGAAAAAGATACCAAAATGGAGCGGGGGAACAGCCATCAAATTAACTTTACTCTTGTCTGAAATGGACAAAGGAGGGTTGAATACATACACACATCGATAGTATGATATAGAAATATATCAAACTACAGGGAAACAAAAGAAGAGGGGATGATTAAAGAGGGACAATAATACTAGGGAGGGAACAGTCACAAGCAAAACAAACTTCAAGGTCCTGAAGTAGGGTTTATAAGGAAAAAAAACCAAAAGCAAAGAACGAGAATCCAAGGGAGGGCGGCCATCAATTGGGGAGTGGCTGAACAAATTGTGGTATGAGAAGGGGTAGTTATTATGCTTTTTTGGCCCACTATCCCAGAGCCAGGCTGCTAATCTCCCCCTCAAGGTTGTAGGAAGGTAACTGCTACCTTTACTATGAAGGTTTTGTGGAGAGAGGTCTCTTCTCTTCTCTTCTCTTCTCTTCTCTTCTCTTCTCTTCTCTTCTCTTCTCTTCTCTTCTCTTCTCTTCTCTTCTCTTCTCTTCTCTTCTCTTCTCTTCTCTTCTCTTCTCTTCTCTTCTCTTCTCTTCTCTTCTCTTCTCTTCTCTTCTCTTCTCTTCTCTTCTCTTCTCTCTCTTTTTTTTAGTGAGGCAATTGGGGTTAAGTGACTTGCCCAGGGTCACACAGCTAGTAAGTGTTAAGTGTCTGAGGCCAGATTTGAACTCAGGTACTCCTGACTTCAGGGCCAGTGCTCTATCAACTGCGCCACCTAGCTGCCCCAGTTAACTTTTACAAAAAAAGATCACTTCTTTGAAGATAGAAGAACATAAATGTAAACATGTAAACCCTCAACACCTTAGGGGTATACTTTCTCCTGTTCTACCTCGGTCTTTGGGGAGAGTGGTCTCATTCTTAGTACAGTTTCTATATAACATTGGGCCCAGCAAGTTTACATACCAATGTGGAATGACTGCCAGATGTGTCCTCATCTCAATTACCCCTGGACTGGGTCCTAAAGGTGATTTCTTGCTTCTTGGGGCACAGATACCAAGCTAGCTGAAAAATCTGTATTGGGACATTGGGATCCCCAGACACAGCTCTGTAGATCTTTGTTTTTGTGGGGCAATGAGAGTTAAGTGACTTGCCCAGGGTCACACAGCTAGTAAGTGTCAAGTGTCTGAGGCCGGATTTGGACTCAGGTCCTCCTGACTCCAGGGCACTGTGCCATCTAGCTGCCCCCTCTATTGATCTTTTAAAACTCAGAAGGTAGGAGTCTCCAATCCCTTCACCTAATGTGGAAAGGAATGAACACTGAGTCAGGCAAAGAACCCAGACCTATATTTGCTGGTCACATGCTTGCCTTGATGGGAAAGCCCAAGGCCTTTCCACTCACAGCATTGTTTCTCACTGGGTACTATCAGTATGGGAGTCAAAACGAGAGCAAAATGGCCAAGGTTCTCATTGCTTTTGAAGGCTCCCCCAGCTCTGTCTGCTCAGGCAATCAAAAAGGCTTCTCTTCACCAGCTGGCTAGCAGACCAGACCGATTTTTAAATGTCTACACATTTCATCATTTCTCCAAAGCACTTCTATTACACATAATCACCACTGTCCTGGAAACAGGACCTGTTGTCTCTCCCATGTGGAGAATCTGTGTCAGCTTAACACACTGATGCATTATGTGTATATGACAGTACTTGTTACAAATGTAACAGAATATTATTGCATCACAGGAAATTATGAAGAGGATGATTTTGGAGAATCCTGGGTAGTATGAACTAATGCAGAGTGAAGTGAAAAGAACCAGAACTATCTACATGGGGACAACATCATCATAAAGAAAAACATCTTTGAAAGGCTTAAGAACTCTGATCAAGGCAAGGAAGAACTGTGTCTCCAGAGGACCTATGATGAAACATGTTACCCACTTCCTGACAGGAAGGTGAGGGACTCGGGGTGCAGAAAGAGACATGCATTTTTTTCATTTTATTTTCCCAAATTATATGTAAATACAAATTTTGACCTCAAATTTTTAAGACTTTGTGTTCCAAATTCTCTTCCTCTTTACCCCCCCGCCAAGAATTCAAGAATTCAATATAAGCTATACATGAGAAATCATGCAAAACATTCCCATGTTAGCCAGGTTGTGAAAGAAAACAGACAAAAACAAAACTTCAGATAAAGGAACTAACAAAAAATTATGCTTCAATCTGTATTCAGACACCATCAGTTCTCCATCTGTAGATGGATTGCATTTTTCCTAAGACCTTCAGAGTTGTCTTGGATCTTTGCATTACTGAAAATAACCAAGTCGTTCACAGCAGATCATCTTACAGTATTGCTGTTATTTTGTATACAGTACATTTCACGTTGCATCAGCTCATGTAGGTTTTTCTGATAGCATCCTGTTCATCATTCTTTTCATAGTAAACTACATTTATATAGTACTTTACATAATTTGATTTTGTTTGTGTTTTTTGTGGGCAATGGGGGTTAAGTGATTTGCCCAGGGTCACACAGCTAGTAAGTGTTAAGTGTCTGAGGCCAGATTTGAACTCAGGTCTTCTTGAGTTATCCACTGTGCCACCTAGCTGCCCCCTATATAGTACTTTAAAGAGAGATTTCCTTACAATAAACCCATGAGGTTGATTCTTGTGGCAACAGTAATAGATAACATTTATATAGTGCCTTATACCTGACAAAGAATTTTCTTCACAATAGGCCCAGCAAAGTAGCATACATTTTATCGTCATCATCAATCGTCATCAATCAATTCTCATTGTCATCATCAATTCCCATCTTCATCAATTAATCCTCATCATCAATCAGTCCTTCTCGTCAATATCCAATCCTCATCAATCCATCAATCCATCAATCAATCATCATCACCTTGCATTACTCTTGCCTCTGCTTCAAAATTTTTTTCACAGTTACTATTGTTAACTGATTCCCTCCCCCATGATATTCACTCTATTTTCGATCTTCTTTCACCCCATCCTTCCTTAAAAGTGTTTTGCTTTTGGAGACATGCATTTTTGAACATGGCTACTATATGGATTTATTTTACTTGACTATGCTTATTAAAAGAATCTGTTTTTTAATGGGGGGGAGTTTAGGGAGGCAGAAGTTAGCAGGTGATGCTTGCTAAAAAAAAGCAAAAGGAAAAGAAGGCCATGAAAACATTTTTTTCCAACGAAAACATTTTAAGAATGTATAAAACAGAACAGAATGGAGTTCAGGAGAAAGCACTGACAAGCAGGATAGTTTTGAACATAATGTGTGGAATTTATTATCTATATTTTCTATTTTTTTCCTTCATTATGATTTTTTTTTTTGGTGAGGCAATGAGGGTTAAGTGACTTGCCCAGGGTCACACAGCTAGTGTTAAGTGTCTGAGGCCGGATTTGAACTCAGGTCCTCCTGAATCCAGGGCTGGTGATCTATCCACTGCGCCACCTAGCTGCCCTGCTTCATTATGATGTTAAAGTTTTTTTGTCCTGCTGTGTTCTTTTGGGAGACAAAATAGGTTGTCTCTATGCATTCTGACTTCAAGAAAAGTGTGTTTTCAGTATCATCAACATTATGTGTTGATCAACTGTGATAGACTTGATTCTTCTCAGAAATACAATGGTCCAGGATAGTTCCAAAGGACTCATGATGGAAAATGCTCTCCAAATCCAGAAAGAAAAAAAAAGAACTGTGGAATATGGATGCAGATTGAATCATACTATTTCCCTTGTTTTTGGTGCTGTTGTTTTTCTTTTTTGAGGTTTTTCCTTTTTTTTCTTTGCTTCTTCTCCTATAACATGATTAATGCAGAAATATGTTTAATGTTATTGTGTATGTATATATATGTGTGTATATATATATACATATATATAAATAAATATATGTATATATATATAAATAAATATATGTATATATATATATATATATATATATATATATATATATATATAAAACCTATATCAGATTACTTGCTGTCTTGGGGAGGGGGGAGGGAGGGGAGGGAGGGAGAAAAATTTGAAACTAGAAATCTTATAAATCTTATAAATCAAATCTCATAAAACAAATGTAACTGGAAAATAATAAAATACTTTTATAATAAAAAAAGAAAAAAGAAAAGTGTGTTTTGCTTGTGTAATGAGCATGTTTTCTTTTAATGTTATTGTTTTTGCTTCTTTTCTTTTAGATTGCAATTCACTTTTTTTTTCAGGGCAATTGGGGTTAAGTGGCTTGCCCAGGGTCACACAGCTAGTAAGTGTCAAATGTCTGAGGTCGGATTTGAACTCAGGTTCTCCTGACTCCAGGGCCAGTGCTCTATCCACTATGCCACCTAGCTGCCCCAATTTACTTTTGTATATTTACATTTCCAACCTATTCTCTCTTTTGTTTCTTTGGTGAGACTTGCCATCGCAGATTCCAGCTTTTTTATTCTGCCTGTTACTTTTCCTATGCGGGCTATCAATTCTGCTCTCATAATTTTCATTTTTCTTTTGAACTAGCATATTGTGGTTTCTTGCTCTTACATTTCTTTTTCTTTTTTTTTGCAGGGCAATGAGGGTTAAGTGACTTGCCCAGGGTCACACAGCTAGTAAGTGTCAAGTGTCTGAGGCTGGATTTGAACTCAAGTACTCCTGAATCCAGGGCCAGTGCTCTATCCACTACGCCACCTAGCTGCCCTTGCTCTTACATTTCAAAAAGCCCTCTGTCTCATCAATTGTTGGATCCTTTTCTTTTTTGTAGTATTTATTCATAGATGCCTGAACTCTTTTACTGGATCTGGAGGCCATATTTCCTTTTGTTGTTAATGTTTTCTCTGTTGATTTCTTTGCTTATGTTTGCAAAGTTTTGGAGTTTTCTTCTTTCTGAGATCTTTTGTAAATTTAGTCTTTTTTCCCTTTGATTTCCCCCTATTCACTTTTTTGTCTCTGTTCCCTCTGACGGCAGTTTCCTTGGGGACTGGATCGCAAAGCATCTTAGTCTTCTCTCATGCTGTGTGATTCACAGTTCACCAGCCTAGGTCTTTGCCCCACATGACTCTTTGTGTGTAGTCAGAACAGGCCCCAACTGGATGCTGTGCTCTTTTTCCCAGGTCTGGTGGACTGCCGTATGCTCCTCCCCTTACTCCTGTCCTGCTGAATTGTCCTACTCCCTCTGTTCTTTAATTCTCTGGCCAGGCACTGGGAGTTCAGAGTTTTGCAGTGCTGGTCCTATGGGTTTGTGGCCCCCCACGTTTTTCAACTGTAGGGCTGTAGCTTCGATGGTTGGCATTTCCCCAGCAAACTTAGGAAGCCTGAGGACTGGGTTACCATGGCATTGGAAAGACAAGGGAGGGACTGGAGAGTTGGGGTAGGTTTTGCTGTAAGCCTGTGTCATGTTCTTGGATCTGCTAATGTAGTCTCACCACCCATGGTAGCATGGGGGGTGGGGGAGGGTGGTGAAGGGGAGGCTCAGGGTCAATGTATGTAGGTTCATGCTTTTTTTAACCTTCTTTTGGATTGTAGGTGTCCTAGACCTTGGAAACAGCTAAAGTTGCTTTATCGTTGACACATAATTTCTGTTTTGGAGAGATTTGAGAGGTCATGAGAATCAGAGAAAATGTCTAGGCTTCCATCTTGTGGCTCACATGATCTGGAACGCAAATGTATACACTTAAAAAAAAGAAAACAAGTGGAGATTCGTTTCAGGCACAGTCTTTGTGTTTTTCTGTGTATATGGGAACGCTCATTTTTTCCCCCTTGCTGTTTAAATTCAGAATTTAAAAAAAGTAAATAAAAAAAGAAAGCTAGGAACCATCTCTAATTGGATCTATCCATTGTCCTGTGGATCACAAACAATCTTGTGAGGAGAGACGAGGGGAGAGGGATAAGAATTGGGCCTATGATTTTACTGGTATAAAGAAATCCCAGATGAGGAAACTCTTCCAATTTAGGTTGGCACTTTCTCTGCAACTTACAGTCTTAGAGTTGTCTGGGGACACTTAGCACAGTGCCTGGCATATAGTAAGTACTTAATAAACGTTTATTGGATTGGATGGGGGCAACAAGAGGTTGTGACATACCCAGGACCACACAGCCAATGCACATGACTTAGAGACAAGCTCGGTATCTGAAAGCCTTTTTTTTTTTTGGTGGGGCAATGAGGGTTAAATGACTTGCCCAGGGTCACACAGCTAGCAAGTGTCAAGTGTCTGAGGCCGGATTTGAATTCAAGTCCTCCTGAATCCAGGGCCGGTGCTTTATCCACTGCAGTGCCACCTAGCTGCCCCCAAAGCCTTTTTTAAGGTGATTTGAAATGGCACCTTTCATTCTGCTAGAAAAATGAGGACGGTATTTGAATTGGTTCCATAACAATAGAACTGTGGGGTTAATAAGTCACCACTTTGAGGTCCTGGTGATATGGGTTTCTGGCAGGAGAATGCTTTTGACTTAAGGCTTCGAGGGTGACCTCAGAAATGTAATCCTTTAGTAAGGGAGATTTACTTCTCTTTATAATTGGGAGGAGAGGAGGTGAAACGGGCCTGTGAATTGAGCCTATTGAGGAATTAAATATTTATTTGTGGTGATAAATCATATAGTAAGGGCTTTTGAAAGGGATTTTTCATCTCTTTCAAGGGGGAAAAAGCCATAGACTAGAACACGAGGTTAATAGAATAATAATGACTCCCATTTCAATAGTGCTTTAAGGTTTACGGGATGTTTTTCTCACAACACTTTGAGGAGGTGATGCATTTTACAGAGCAAAAAAAAAATGAGGCCTAGGAAGGGAAATAACTTGCCAGCAGTTATACAGTTGGTTAAAGGAAGAGCCAATATTTGAATTCAGTACTCTGACTGAAAAATCCAGTGCTCCTTCTGCTGGCATTTATATATAATTCATATAAGCTAGTGTTACTGTGCTCAGAAGGACCTGTTGGGGGGCAGCTAGGTGGCACTGCAGTGGATAGAGCACCGGCCCTGGATTCAGGAGGACCTGAGTTCAAATCTGACCTCAGACACTTGACACTTACTAGCTGTGTGTGACCCTGGGCAAGTCACTTAACCCTCATTGCCCCACAAAAAATATACATATCAGATGAAGGGCTAACTATATATATATATATATAGTTAGCCCCTCATCTGCAACCTGATTGTTGAATTTGGTTAAATATGAATATCCTTGTGGACTAGTTTTCATTTCATCCCTGCAGTTTCTTTGTATTCTACCACCTATATTTGTGAGCTGTAAAGTGAGATGACCCAGCTACTGAGAGTCTGAGGCTGGTGGATTGCTTCAGCTTGTGAGTTTTGAGCTGAAGTGGGTCAAGCTGGTCAGGCATCTGTACTGTTTGGCATCAATATGGTGAATTTCCAGGAGCAGGGGGGGAAAGGAAGGGGAGCACCAGCTTGCTTAAGGAGAGGAGAATTAGCCAAGGGTGGAAATGGACTCCAGGTTCATCAGAGTGGGACCAGGCCAATGAGTAGCCACTGTACTTCCAACCTTGGTTAGATAAGGAGATCCAGTCTTTAAGAAAAGAAAGTGAGGTGAAATTTTAGTTAACATTATAAATCACAGGGATGGTGGTGATTTGGAAATTCTTTCATTAGAGAGACTTCAGAGCAGAGGGAACCTTTTCATCATCCTCCTGGTTCTGTTGGACTTGGGATGACTCCTTGCCTGGTCCATCATTGATGTTAATAGATATTATAACTCAGGGTGAGCTTTGGGCCACTCTTGCTGTTCCTGAACATTAAAGATTTAAGTAGGTGAATTTTGCAGCAATAGAGAACTGGCATGTGTGGAAACCAAAGTGACTCCTTTTACGGTGATGAGGATGGGCTCCTGT
The DNA here is from genome assembly GCF_019393635.1 of Dromiciops gliroides. Taxonomy (NCBI): domain Eukaryota; kingdom Metazoa; phylum Chordata; class Mammalia; order Microbiotheria; family Microbiotheriidae; genus Dromiciops; species Dromiciops gliroides. Next base: position 41,069,821 of record NC_057867.1, on the reverse strand, counting down.
CACAGTTGGATAATTATAGACAGTGTAAATTCACCCCCAAGTATCTCTGGCAAGCAATCAGATGTGGCTTCTCCCCTGAAAGAGAGCAGAGACTGATCTGAAAAAGGCTGCTTTGGGAGCAGATTAAAGTTTTGCATCAGACAGTCTCCTTGTGGAACTTCCTGAATTGATTGAGATTTCCATTACCTTCCAGATGTCTAAAGGCTTTCCTATTCCTTCCCCCTCACCAGATGCTAGTTCCCATTTTCCCTTAAAATTCACCTTGTAAATATAGAGATATATAGAGATAGATAGATATAGATACAAGGTGAATATATATGTATATGTTTATATATATGTATATGTGTATACACACACACATATACTCATTTATGTGCATGTTGTCTCCCCTGACAGAATATAAACTCCTTGAGGGCAGGGATTGTTTATTTTTATCTGATCTTTTATTTTTGTATCCTCAGTACCTAGCATAGTGCCTGATATAGAGTAAATACTAAATGCTTTTTTCTTAGTTTATTACAATTTGAGGGATCCTTATTCCAACTCCCACTCATACTGAATCATGTCCTCCCAGAACAAGACTAGCTATATCTGTTTCATAAATCTAAAGGTACCCCTGAGGGGTTGGGGTATCTTTTTTTTTGGTGAGGCAATTGGGGTTAAGTGACTTGCCCAGGGTCACACAGCTAATAAGTGTCAAGTGTCTGAGTCTGGATTTGAACTCAGGTATTCCTGACTCTAGGGCTGGTGCTCTATCCACTGTGCCACCTAGCTGCCCCTGGGGTGTCTTTCTAACGTTATCAGCTCAAGTCCCTCAGTGTGTTCTCCTCAATATCAACTACAGTTATGATTTCCCCAATATCATTGATGGACAAAATGATCAGTGCTTCAGTATCATTTAATTAATATCGAAAAGCTTTTACAAAGGAATATTTACTAAGAAGATATAGCAAGGACAGAAGTACAAAACACATCTCCCCCCAGCACCAAGGGGCACACTCTCCCTTCTTCCTTCCACTTTTGGGAGAGTGGACTACAAAACACTTGCCCATGAAGTTCTGTATGTGGTCCAGCAAAGAGACAAGGTACTTCCTTCTTTGAAGGGCCTGGAACCTAGCTAGCTCTATCTGCTACTGGCTGAGCTGTATCTCAGAGATTACTTCCCAAAGTCATGGCTTCCAGCAAATTTTGATGGGGCCTCCATTTCCTTGATCTCTGGTGGCTTACTTTCCCAACATTTGGAATCTTGCAAGGTTGTTACCTTCTCCACCTAATGGCACTGATGAACAGGTACAACAGGGGCAGAAGTATCAGCAGGGCTGTGCAGACCATATGACCAAATGAGGTCATGAAAAGTTGGCATGACTGAACAGATTGAACAAGAGTGTAGGCCCTCATCACCTCCAGCCATACTTCCTTTAATAGCTTCTTCACTGGTCTCTGCTGCAAGTCTCTCTGCTCTCCAATTCATCCTCCATACAGTTTCCAAAGGGATTTTCCTAAAGCAAAGAGGGCTGACCATGCCACCTCCCTACTCACCAAACTCCAGTTTACTGGCTCCTTATTACCTTTGGGATCAAAAGGGAAAAAATCTCTGGCTTTAAAACACTTCATTACCTGTTCCTTGTCTAATTTTTAGTGTTATTATACTTTATGCCTCTCCACAGAATCTACAATCTAGTTACATGGGCCTCCTTGCTGTTTTTCTCTCAGGATACTCCATCTCCAGACTCCAGGCCTTTGCACTGGCTGTGTCCCATCTTTGGAATGCTGTTCCTCCTCATCTCAGCCTCCTAGCTTCCCTGACTTCCCTCTATATTGGTTTTTGGTTTTTTTGTTTTTGTGGGCAATGAAGGTTAAGTGACTTGCCCAGGGTCACACAGCTAGTAAGTGTCAAGTGTCTAAGGTCAGATTTGAACTCAGGTCTTCCTGAATCCAGGGCCGGTGCTCTATCCACTGTGCCACCTAGCTGCCCCCTTCCCTCTATATTGGGAGGATATTTAATACCTCTTTCTTCAGGAGGCCTTTGGCAGTCTTCCTTCCCTCCCCATTCTCCACTCCAGTGCCTTTCCTTTGAGAATACCTTTAACCTATTCCGTATGTATTTTACTGAGAGTGGACTTTTCCTGGGTGAAATTGTTCTTTCTCTCCTGTTCTGAGCTGAGATTTTTATCTCATGTCCAGGTGAAGAGCTCACTTATTATTGTGTGTTCTTTGGCGTATTCAAATCTGTAAAACTCCTCCAATTTGTTTACTTTTTTACTTGCATAAATTTTTTTTGGCAGGGTAATGGGGGTTAAGTGACTTGCCCAGGGTCACACAGCCAGCAAGTGTCAAGTGTCTGAGGCCGAATTTGAACTCAGGTCCTCCTGAATCCAGGGCCAGTGCTCAATCCACTGTGCCACCTAGCTGCCCCCGATAAATAGCTTTACTCATTATTAACTGTGATGAAGCTAGCATTTGTTTGGGAGGGGCTAAACTGATAAGCATAAGCTAAGGTTTACCCTCTCCCTTCAAAACTCCTAAACATTGTTCCCCAAGACTAGAAATATTTGAAGGGTGGCATGTAGGTTCAAGTTTAGCCTGATACCCCTCTTGGAGAGTGGAGGAGATACTGTACTGTCTTAGCAATATTGGACCTTTCCTGTATATTTTTATGATTCAGGCACGACCAACCCTTCTCCTACTTTCCTCAACCAGAATTTCTTGTTTTCTTATTTAGTATTTTATTTTCCCCCAATTATGTGTAAAAACAATTTTTAACATCTATTTTTAAAACTTTGAATGAAAAATTCCCTCCGTTCCTCCCCACCCCTTTGAGAAGGCAAGCAATTCAATATAGCTTATACATGTGTTCGACTAGAACTTATGACAATAAACTCATATGCTATACTTCCTCACTTTCTAGATGAGGAAACAGGCACAGAGAAGTTAAATGATTTGCCTAGGGTCATGCAGCTAGTATGTGTCAAGTGTCTGAGGCTGGATCAGGTCTTCCTGAATCCAGGGCCGGTGCTTTGTCCACTTCGACACCTAGCTGCCCCCCATCTTGCAGTTTCTCTCACTGTCAATCAACTAAGGACAAAAGAAGAAGGGACTGGTTCAATGCTACATTATTCTTTCCTACCAATGGTACACTCTCTGAAGGAAGTCCAAAATTCTCATCTTTGCTGTCTTAGATGAGTGTATCCTGCTTTCTGTGTGTCACACACTGATTTTCCCCTCTCCATGGAAACAGCTAGATGGTACAGTGGATAGAACACTGGACCTAGCATCAGGGAGACCTGAGTTCAAATCCCACCTCAGACATTTACTAGCTATGTGACCCTGGGCAAGTAATTTTACCCCATTTGTCTAAGTTTTCTCATCTGTCAAATGAGCTGGAGAAAGAGATGGCAAACCACTCCAGTATCTTTGCCAAGAACTGTCTCCCTAAAAAGGGGGTCATAAAGAGTCAGACACAACTTAAATAACTGAACAACAGTGCCTTCGACACCAATAGGGAAGTTAGGTAGTGTCTGGGAGGAAAGATAATGATTTCAGTTTTGGATATGTTGAGTTTCAGATGTTCATGAGGCATCTGGTTTGAAATATCTAAGAGATGGATAAAGCAGCAGCTCTGGATTCAGGAGGACCTGAGTTCAAATCTGACCTCAGACACTTGACACCTACTAGCCGTGTGATCTTGGGCAAGTCACTTAACCCTTATTGCTCCACCAAAAAAAGAAATATCTAAGAGAGAGTTGGAAATGAGAGATTGGAAGTCAGGTCAGGGTTGGAAAAATAGATCTAAGAATCATTGCATTGATAGGAGAATCTGCATTGATCTAATAATTGAATCTCTGAAAAGAAAAAAAGAACAAAGGGCAGGTAACATAAGATAAATATTTAAACCTAGCACAGACTAGAATAGTGTTAGCAGCAGGGCATGATGGCACCAACCCATAAGCCCTCCTGCTGGGAAGGCTAAGGCTGGTGCATCAATGGAGCTCAGAAACTCTAAGTCAGGACTTCTTAAACTTTTTCCACTTGTGGCTCTTTTTTGCCCAAGAAGTTTTTACTTGACCCCAGGGGTGTGTGTGTGTGTGTGTATACGCACACACACACATATAATAGGTATATACATAACCTTTTACTGTTGCCAAATTTTTCGTGCCCCCCCCCCCCCATTCAGGTACACGATCCCATATGGGGTTGCAACCCACAGTTTAAGAAGCTAGGCTAAGGGGACATCTAGGTGGCGCAGTGGATAGAGCACCAGCCCTGGACACAGGAGGACCTGAGTTCAAAACTTAACACTTACTAGCTGTGTGACCCTGGGCAAGTTACTTAACCCCAATTGCTTCACCAACAACAACAAAAAAAAAAAGAAGCTAGGCTCTAAGCTCTACTGCCTCAGGGAGGGGTGAGGGGAGGAAAGGAAGGAGGGATAGAATTTGGAACTCAAACCTAAATAAAAACGTTTATTGAAGGGAAAAAGAAGAAGCTCTAAGCTACAGAAGGGCTAAAGCTCCTTAGGTGTCTGCACTAAGATTGTGATGTGGTGAGTCTCCCTCTCCTCTGGGAGTGAGGGGCTACTCGGCTGCCCAAGGAGGATCTGGCCCACAAATAACCCCTGTACTTCCACAAAATGGAAGTACGGGCTTACCTCTCACCAGAGATCACCAAGCAAAGGGGGGCGTGCTGGAAAGATTCTTGTTCAGGTTGGGGTTGGACTGGAAGACCATTGGAAAGGCGTCCCTTCCAATTCTGGGTTTCTATGATTTTAAGGAGCAGCTTCTAAAGCAACGATGTCCTGCCAGTATGCAGAAAAGGAGTTCTTGCTAGTGGGGTCAGGAGAACATAGGAAATGTGAACTCCACAATGTTGCTATATCCGTTTGGATGGACTGACCCTTGCTCAGGCCACAGATATTTCACTGGCAGTCTGCTGCAGATCCCACGTCACAGACGGCAGATTCGGCAAGAGGGAGGGCCCTGGAGAGACGTTGTTCTTCACAATCCACTGGATGGAAGCCAAGAAACTGTCATGGCCATACTCATCCCAAGAGTCCTTCAAAGCACAGCTCAGGGGCTGCCTCCTAGGAGAACTTTCATGATACCCTCCAGCTGGCAGTTTTCTTTCTTTCTTTTCTTTTGCCTGTCTGCCTGCCTTCCTTTCCTTCCTTCCTTCCTTCCTTCCTTCCTTCCTTCCTTCCTTCCTTCCTTCCTTCCTTCCTTCCTTCCTTCCTTCCTTCCTTCCTTCCTTCTTTCATATACCTGCTCTGTAACTTGTAGTCTTTGATGGTTGTTTGAAGTACTGGGAGTTTAAGTGACTTATCTAGGATCATATAGCTAAGATGCCTCAGTATTTAAACTCAGGCCTTCCTGATTGTAAGAATGGATCTCTACTTACTATTAAACTGCTTCCCATGGTCATTAGGCCTCACAATGACTATAAATGGGAGTTATTCTTATTTATACACAAATACAATTATATATTATATGTAATACAGAATTATATATTGTTACTCATTCATATTAAAAGCCTAAGAAAGCAGTTGATATTATTACCCAAAACTTACCCAAGGCCATGAATGCACTATATGGTTATTTTTGACTTTGGGGCCAAGGTAAAATTCTGGAGGTGAAATTGAACAGATTCTACTAGCCTAAGAAATGTGAGACCTATGTTTGACAATAGTAATGAAACTGATTCACACCCTTTAGGAACGGTGCCCAATGTATTCACACCATTGGAACAACCCAACATTGGGATGTTGTCAATACATGCCCTAAGGCAGAGAGGCAGATGTAAAGGGAAGATGGTTTGGATAAGGGAAAAAAGTACTCTTGGAGCTAGGAGACCAGGGCTAGAATTGAGGCTCTAACATTTACTAGCTAAGTAATACCAGGCTGGTCACATAAGCACCCTAAGCAGGAGTCCTAGCCCTTCTTTGAACTTCCTTTTTCCTCAAATAGAGCTAAAAAATTCCCAACCCCCTAACACTCTGTGTCTCATCTTTAGCTTTAGCTCTCCCAACACTCTTTTTTTCAAAGACTGAGTCTGTCCCTCTCACCCATGTTGTAAGTGCAGAGCCTAGCTATGGGCCTGATCCCACTCTGATCAGAGCAGGGGTTTTGACTTTTGCTGCTTTTGACCTGGGACCATCATATCCTCCTTAGGCGGCCTGGTGACCCTTCATCTCCAGAAGAGGGCGAGGCTCACAACATCATGAGCTTAGTGCAGACACCTTCTGTAGCTTAGAGCTTCTAAGCTCCAGTGATCCACCAGCCTTAGCCTTCCCAGCAGCAGGGATTGCAGGTGGGTGCCACCATGCCCTGCTTCTGACTCTATCCTTAAAGGTCTGTTCTAGGTTTTTTTTTTGTTTTTGTGTGCTAGGTTTTAATATTTACCTTATGTCACCAGCCCTTCTTTCTTTTTTTTTTTAAACAATTAACAAAAGCCAACTAAAATGACCACTTCTATGTACATCATAGAAGGGGAGAAGAGGATTGGAAATGAAACTGCAGGTCTCTCTTATGTAGAGCTTGCTTTTCTTTTAAAGCATATAATGAATTAATCCTGCAGCTTCAAAGCTGTCTTGCTGGTTTGTGATTCTTTCTGGCCTTTCTGTTCTTTTTTTGTGCCTTTTATTTTATCTTATTTATTATGTTTTTTTAAAAAGATTAAGTTGTGTGAGACTAATACAATAGATTTTACATAGTTGAGAGTAGAAATCTAACAGGACTAATTCACAACAAAGCTGCAGTTCACACCTCTGCATGTGAGCTTTATTAAAAGATGAGATTGCTTTTTTGATATCACATTATCATAAGGAATCATTGCATCAAAAAATCAAAACCTTGGAAAAATTTAAAAGACTGACCTAAAAAAACATGTGGATATGTCTGATGGTCTAGGGTTTTGCAGCATTTTGCAAAAAGATGAAGAAATATCAAGGAGTAAATGAAAACGTGTCCAATTCCCTCTCCATGGTCCTGATCAACACCTCTCATTCCCTCATGCTGAATATGGACACTTCTTAGATTGAAGCACAACATCACCCTACTCTTCTGTGCATTTAAAAAAAAAGTTTTATTGGCCTTCTTGTCTTTCTTTCTTTTGTCATTTCTACTCCTAGCCCCTTCTCCTTCCTACTTTTCTGTTAAAAAAAGAAAAGCAAAATCTTGTAACAAATATGTATAGTCAAGCAAAATAAATTCCCACACGACCTGCCCTTTCCAACCCATCTTCTTTTTAAGTATCTTCAAAATCTGTTTGCACCACCTCCCTCAAAGGGAGGTATTTTGAAAGGTAAGCAAGTTATTTTGAAAACCTTAAGCATAAAGGAAATGAGCGCTGTGATCATGAACAGGGAGTGGAGGGTGTTGTGGTTCGATTTTGTGGCCTTTTTGAGTTCCTGTTGGTTGCGTGCTATAGCACGAGCTAAAGATTTGCAGTAAAAAAGACTGTCAAGTTTAAGGCCAGCTTGTCTCTTGCCTTTTTTTACACTGATACCTAATAGGCCTCTTTCAGAGAAGACACTGAGTTGATCCCATTTATCTGAGTTCAGGTTTCAAGGCTCACTGAAGGACAGCCAGTGGGAAACTGGTTGGTAAAGGCTTTTTTTTTTTTTTTTGCAGTTTGGCAGCCTCATGGACAGGCAGCTGAATGATTTCCACATGAGGCCCACATATAATCAGAGGAAATGAATGAGGGAAGGATGTAATATTGATATTGCTCCTGGGACAACATTTCTCACGTGGGGGGCCCTTGAGAATAGCTACCTCAGGTTACAGGTACTCTATAGGTCTGAATGCACTTAAAACCATTGCTCATTAGCCCCTTCTAATAATTTACTTTGTTTCTTTAGTCAGTGACAGGGCACGATGAACTCAAAGGAAAGGGATTTTAATAAACTACATACAAAAACCCTTGTAATTCAACATTCTCCCTGTAAATGTGGGCCATACAGTGCTACAAATCCATGTACCATTACTGGGGAGAGTGGGCATGGATAGGGCTCAGGAGTGAAGGGTTCATGTATCGGGAACACTTGTGGAGGGGCAACTCATGCTTCTGACATTATAGTGTCACCTATGCCTTCTGGCATAATGGTATTGCTCTCACTGTGCCTGCTCCCCTTTGCATGTAACATCAACATTGGGTATACTGTTCTGCTATTCCCTTTTGGTCTAGTGACTACTAGGCATATATTTAAATTTTTTTCCCATGGGGCAATGAAGGTTAAGTGACTTGCCCAGGGTCACGCAGCTAGTACGTATCAAGTGTCTGAGGCTGGATTTGAACTCAGGTCCTCCTGAATCCAGGGCTGGTGCTTTATCCACTGCACCACCTAGCCGCCCCCTATGCATATCATTTTTTTTTTTAGTGAGGCAATTGGGGTTAAGTGACTTGCCCAGGGTCACACAGCTAGTACTATGCATATCATTTTGATAGTGACTGCTCTGTTGGTGGCTGCTATGTATGCCTATCTCTGATAACTGTTGCTCCCTGCTCTCAGTTTCAAGGCTTTATGTCTTTAGGGCCCCCTTCCCTAGTTTGAGTATGCTCAATTATAGTGGCTAGAACCTTTCCCTGATAAAAAGAAAGCTGACAGACCTTTATTTTTATTAGTTTTATTTTTAAATTAAATTTTATTTAAAAATGAGCTAATTAATGTGATTGTACATATATAAGCTATATCAGATTGCTAGCTGTCTTGGGGAGGGGGGAGGGAGGGGAGGGAGGGAGGGAGGAAAAATTGAAACTAGAAATCTTACAAAAACAAATGTTGCAAACTGTCTCTATATGTAACTGGAAAATAATACAATACTTTTATGGGAAAAATAAATAAAAAATGAACTAAAATCTCTTTTCTCTTGTTCCTACCTCCCTTGGGAAAAAGAAAAACAAAACCCTTGTAACAAATGTGCATAGTCCCAAAGGGCTATAGAACTGTGCATACCCTTTGATCCAGCAATACTACTGCTAGGTTTATATCCCAAAGATATCCCCCAAAAGAGAAAAAGACCTATTTGTACAAAAATATTTATAGCAGCTCTTTTTGTGGTGGCTAAGAACTGGAAATCAAAGAAATGCCCATCAATTGGGGAATGACTAAACAAGCTATGGTATATGGTGGTAATGGAATATTATCGTGCTTTAAGAAATGACAAGGAGGGTGACTTCAGAAAGGCCTGGAAAGACATGTATGAAATGATATATTATGAAGTGAGCGGAACCAAGAGAACATTGTACACAGAGACAGCAATATTGTTTGATGAAGAACTGTGAATGACTTGACTATTTCCAACAATACAATGATTCAAGACAATCCTAAAGGACTACTGATGAAACATACTATCCACCTCCAAAGAAAGAACTGATATTAATGGAACACAGACTGAAGCAAGCTATTTTTTCCTTTCTTTCATTTTTTATTTTAATCAAGTTTGCTTTTAGAAAATGACAAACATGGTAATGTTTTACATAATCATACATGTATAACCCATATATGATTGTTTGCCACCTCAGGGAAGAGGAAGGGGAGGGAGAGAAAGAGGGATAAAAATTGGAACCCAAAACTATAAATAAAAAAGTTTATTATTAAAAAAACCAAATGTTCATAGTTAAGCAAGAGAAATTCCCATATTGGCCACGTTCAAAAGATATGTCTCAATTTACACCCTGAGTTCATCACCTTTCTGTCAGGATGTGGAAAGCATGCTTTGCCAGCAGTCCTCTGGAATCACTGTTGGTTGTTACATCAGAGTTCTTAAGTCTTTCAAAGTTGCTTGTCTTTATGGTATTGTTATAGTGTAAATTGTTCTCTTGGTTCTGCTTATATCGCTTTGTATCAATTCATATGAGCCTTCCCAGATTTCTCTAAAATCATAATTTCTTATGGTATAGTAGTATTTCATTATATTCATGTTCCTACAACTGATGGACACCCTTTTATTTCTAGTTCTTTGCCAACCCCAAAAGAGCTGCTATAAATATTTTTGTACATATGCATCCTTTCCCTCTTTCTTTTCTCTCTTTGGTGGTGTAGACCCAGTAATGATATGGGTCAAAGAGTATGCACTGTTTGATAATTTTTTGGGCATAGTTCCAAATTACTTTGCACAATAGCTGGACCCATTCACAGCTTTATCAACAGTTCCTTAATGTGCCTGTTTTCCCATAGCTCCTCCAACATTTGTCATTTTCCATTCTTTTTATCATCCCAGCCAATATGATGGGTGTGAGGTGGACGCTCAGAATTGCTTTAATTTGCTTTTTTCTAATTAGTGATTTGGAGCATAATGACAGCTCTTTAGCCATAGTTACCTCACCCAGCTAATGAGAGTCAAGCAGAGGGCTCCTGAACTAAGATTAAGTTATTCTTTTCACCATCATAGTTTGAGCTGAGATCTCACATGCTCCCACCTCCTTCAAGACAATTATCTCTTGGTTAGACATTCCCAAGCTCCTCTCTGGCTTAGCATGCAAATTAATTTGAACCAGAATCAAAAGATACACAGAATATATTCATAATATATACAAAATGAATAGAAGGGAGTTTGAAGAGGGGGAATACTAGCAGCTGGCATGGGGGATCAGGAAAGGTTTTATATAGAAATGAATGCTTGAGCTGAATCTTGAAGAAAACCCAGAATAACAAGATTCAGAGGTGAAGAGACATGGGGGACAGCCATTGCAAAGGCATGGAGATGGGAAATATAGCATCATTTGTAAGAGTCTGTGGAGGGGAATAATGTATAGGGCAATTGGAAAGGTAGGAAGGGACAAGGGTGTAAAGAGCTTCCAATTCACATCTCTCTTGTTCATTCACCATGTTCCTTGATGAAAGAGGAAAATCCCGGAGCCCCGATCATTCACAAACAAAATAATTTGCTTTTTGAATGATCAAGAGTTGACTGTATTATTGTGGCCCCTAGGTCAGAACACATGTAGATAACCTTCTGTATGAGGACAAATGTAAGACTGTGATCTTCACTTGAGGACCTTCTTGTGAAGTGATGCCTGATTAATACCCCAAAAGCAACCATTATCTTGACCCTGAGACATGAAAGGTGTAAATAGCTCATCTCAGGAGAAATGTGAGACCCATGTTTGATAATAGTAACTGTAGGTACCAGTGAGCATTCCTGGTTGAGAACTCTTTCCCTTTAGGATTTCAACAAATGCTTTCATGTGTAAACACTCCATTCTCCTCACCATTTAATGGCATTTAATGTTTGCTATGTCTGAAGCAATGGAGAGGCATACCCCCACCCCACTGGTGAGACTCCTCCTCCCTTCCATAAAGAGATATATGTTTACATCTGCAGGGCTTTTGTTTGTTTCAAAATGATTCCTGACATGCCTGAAAGGAATAGATCCTAGATGGCTTTGCAGGTCTAGGCTGCATAACAAATGACAAGTCCACAATCAAGGCTTTGACCAATTAAAAGGTAAGATTACAAAGTGAACACCTAGGAGCCAGAAATGGAGGTAGCACCCTAGGAGAAAGTAGCAAAAAGAGAGATGGATAATTAGATTCTGTTGTCTCTGTCCTTGGATGTAGCACTGTATATTAGCATGAGACTACATGAGTCCAGGAGATGTGCCCCCTGGGAAACTGAACTGGCACAGATGGGAAGAGGGGGTGCCTATAGCAGCCATGTGGCATTCTTTTTTTGGTGGGGAAATGAGAGTTAAGTGACTTGCCCAGGGTCACACAGCTAGTGAGTGTCAAGTGTCTGAGGCCGGATTTGAACTCAGGTCCTCCTGAATCCAGGGCCAGTGCTTTATCCACCTAGCTTCCCCCCCCCCACCTTGTGTCATTCTTACCAGGACTTGTTAGCTATGGAATGCACATCCTTGGGGATGTCATTGCATCAGGATGGCACAAAGGATATAGAACTGTATACATTCAGTTTTTTCTATGCTAAGGTAGGTAGGGATGCAGAATCACAATGCTTGAAGCCGAGAAGGGCCTATCAGCCTGCTCAATTTGCCATAATGCCTTCTCATCACCCAAGGCCTATGATTTAGGCTCTCATCATCCTAAGCATTAAATGTGACAGGCAGTATGATGTAGTAGAAAGTATATGAGATTTGGCTTCTGGATACCTGGATTTGAGTTCATGTTTGACACTTACTAGATAAGTGACCAAGGCCAAGTCATCTCTTGGAGCTTTATTTCCCCCATCAGATGGAGATAAAAAGCCCCTCTCTTGCAGGATTATTTTGAGAATGAAATGTGATCATTGATTTAAAGTACTTTTCAAACCTTATGTGATCATAAGGACCTTAGAGGTCATTGGCCCCACCCTCTTCATTTTACAGAAGAGGAAATTGAGGCACACAGAGTTTAAGTGACTTGCTCAAGGTCACAGAGGCAGTAAATCTGAGCACTGCTGTTAATATTTCTGTGAAATTGGGATGGCCAGAGGCACCTGCAGGATGAGCGTTTCCCCAAGTCATGTCCTCTCTCTGAGTCTCAGTTTCCTTCTGAAAAACAGAAATAATAATATTTTTACTCTTTCTCTCAACAAGCAAGCATTTTGTAAGGAGAGCTGTTACTATTATTTATTTATTTATTTCACTTCTGATTTTTTTTGGTCAAGGTTTCTCCTCCGAATGATTAAGATAAGAAATAGTCAGAAGGAAAAAAAATGAAATAGAAATTACTTTCTTATTAGGAGCTATAAATACTAACGGCTGCTATATATAATATGGCACATCTTTGCACAGTATACATTTCCGATGGTGTGGTATTCATTTCCTACACTGCGGCATTAGTGAGGAAATTGGGATCAGGTAAATAACACCAGGAAGTAATGACTGTTGACATTACCACTAGTAATCTGTTTTCCTGGAACAAACCATAAATGTATTCAGTTTGGAATTAATACACTATTTTAAATTTTCTCCATAAAAATGACTTATGAGATTAAATCCATTAGTTTAATGGAATATCACAACCATTATCCAGAACTTGTTTATATTGCAATCAGTAGAATGGGATGTTGTCTCAGAATAAGGAAATGAATGTGAGTGCCAAAGATTTTCCCCTTATTTAATTTTAATAACTGTAAATCATTATATGCGACATGTATTTTTCATATTTATGCCCTGTTATACACACATAATGCCTGTTCGAGGGAGTAGAAGAGAGCAAGGATCACAGGATTCCAGGCTTACAGCTGGAAGGGATCTCAGAGGCTTCCTGGCCCAACCCCCCGCCTTTTTTTTTTGGGGTGAGGCAGTTGGGATTAAGTGACTTGCCCAGAGTCACACAGCTAGTAAGTGTCACGTGTCTGAGGTTGGATTTGAACTCAGGTCCTCCTGAATCTAAGGCTGGTGCTTTATCCACTGCGCCACCTAGCTGCCCCCAACCCCTTTTTTACAGAGGAGGAAAGTGAGGCTCATAGAGATTACATCCAACCTGTCCCCAAGTCCTGTTGATTCTACCCTCCCAACAGTTCTAGGATAACCCCCTCCTCTCCTCTGACAGTGCCATCATGCTCATGCAGGTCCTTTAGCATCTCCAGCCTGGACTATGGCACTAGTTTGCTGGTTGGTCTCCCTGCCTCGACTTCCCAATCCTTTTTAATTCTAGTATCTTTCCTCTAAGATGATCTCCAACTTGCCCTGTATGTATCTTGTTTGTACAGTTGTTTGCATGTTGTCCCACCTTTAAACTGTGAGCTCCTTGAAAGCAGGGACAGTTTTGTTTTCATTTGTATTCTCAGTGCTTGACAAAATGCCTGGCACACGGTAGGCATTTAATATATTTACTGATTGGCTGATTCTCTCCACCCCAGCCTATCCTCTACTCAGCTATAAAATGGAACTTTCTTTTTTTTTTCGGGGCAGTGAGGGTTAAGTGACTTGCCCAGGGTGACACAGCTAGTAAGTGTCAGGTGTCTGAGGCCGGCTTTGAACTCAGGTCCTCCTGAATGAAGGGCCAGTGCTTTATCCATTGCGCCACCTGACTGCCCCCTAAAAATGGAACTTTCTCAAGTGCAAGACTGACTGTGTCACCCCTACCCAATTCAATGAACTCCGGTGGCTCCCTATTACTTCCAGAATCAAATATAAAATCCTGTTTGGCATCCAGAGCCCCTCATGACCTGGGCCCTTCATACCTTTCCAGTCTTCTTACTCAACCCCATGTATTACATGATCCAGAGACACCGGTCTCTTTGCTGTTCCATGTGAGAGACTATCCATCTTCTGACTGGGCATTTTTACTGTCTACACTTCATGCCTGGAACTCTCTCCCTCCTCAACTCTGTGTCTTGGCTTCCTTGGTTTCCTTTAAGTCCCAGCTAAAACCTTACCTTCAACAGGAACCCTATCCTAATCCCTCTTGGTACTACCATTTCCCCTCTTTTGATTACCCCCAATTTATTCTGTATATATCTTGTTTGTACATAGTTGTTGTGTGTTGTCTCCACCACTAGACTGTGGACTCCTTAAAAGCTTTTGCCTTTTTTTGTATCCCTAGCTCTTAGCATGGAGCCCAGTATGTAGTATGTGCCTAATAAATGCTTATTGAATTACCCAGGGGCACACATCTGGCAAGTGTCAGAGGTGGGATTTGAACCGAGGTCTTTCTGACTCCAAGTCTAGCACCCTATCTGCTCAAGTTGATTCCTTATTTAAAATTATTTTTTAGTTAAAAAATTAAGAAGCATCTATTTTCTCCCTCCCCCTTCCCTCTTCTCCATCAGAAAAAAGAAAAACAAAGCCCTTCTAACAAATAGGCATTTGTTAGATGATTTCTCCCAAAGGACTCAGAGCTTGAGTCCTCCCATCTCCATCCCTCCCAAGAAGGTGGGTCATGCTAATGAATGATTCATTAGCAACTAGAGTAGTGCAACAGTGTAATTGGCTATCTTTGGAGGGAGTGACTCTCATCCCTGGAGGTGTTTAAATAGTGGCTGAAGAAGCATTTGGGTGGTTATAGAGGACGTCCATACTTCAAGCATGGCTTGGGCTAGATAATTGCTGAGGACCCTTCCAATTCAGAGTGTGTGATGCATCAAGAAATGGGAGATTCGTGCCTTTGGCTTAAATCTAGCATCAACAAGAAGGAAGAAGGCTGAGAGACATTCTTGACAGAGAACTTTCGAAACGTTTGATGTCTATTCACCAGGATGGGTTTCAGAACCAAGGACAGTGCAATGTACTAGAAAGAGCATCCAAGGGGGTTACTGACTGCTCTCTCCTCAGGGAGCATCCATTCAGAAGGGATGGGCTATCCCATAGGGATATCCCAATGACTCTGGAGGAGAGAGTGGGGCTGATGAGCCCTGTCTCACTTAAATCCAATTTACTTGCAAGTCATCACCCTCCTGATGTCATTGGTCCTCTTCAAGAAGGAACAGCAAAGTTGATTTGATCATGAAACTAGGACTGAAGGAGGGGAGGAAAGAGGAAAGGTTATGCAAGAGGCAACAAGCAAGTTGGTAATTCTGGAGAAGGGAAGATGATTGCAGAGTTCGTAGTAAAGACTGGGGCTTTCCTGAAAAAATAAATAGATTAGGAGAGGCAGTGCTAATTAGAACAGTTCTAATCAGTACTAATCAGACAGTGCTAATCATCCCAGGGCAAAAGTTTCGGAGATGAAAGGGTTGGATTCTCCAGGGCATAGACTCTGGTGGGGCTGGCAAGGTGAGGTTGTGGAAGAGATGGCCAGAGAGTAAGGAGTAGAGACAAGGCTTGGCAACTGATTGGATTTGGGAGACGAATTCTAATGAGGAATTAAGAATGATGATAAGATTGTGAGCCTGAAAAAAATGGGGGGCAGCTAGGTGGTACAGTGGATAAAGCACTGACTGGCCTTGGATTCAGGAGGACCTGAGTTCAAATCTGGCCTTGACACTTACTAGCTGTGTGACCCTGGGCAAGTCACTTAACCCTCATTGCCCCGCAAAAAAAAAAAAAAGATTGTGAGCCTAAGTGAAAGGGAGGATAGTAGTGCTGTAGATAGGAATAGAAAAGTTCAGAAGAGGGGAGGACTTGAGGAGAAAGATAATGAGTTCTGTTTTGGACAGATTGGGTTTGAGATGCTTACAAGACATCCAGATGGAGAGGTCTAACAGACATTTGGAGCTGATAATTGAACCAATGGGAGCCAACTGAGATAGCTCACTGAGGGAACAGAGGGAGGAGTAGACATTCTTTTCAAGAAGTTTGGAGGTGAAGAGGAGAGAGATGGAGAAGTTGAACATAGTTGAAAAAGTCCCAAGCTGATGACCAATATCTGATAAATTGCTCATTATGTCCCAGTTTAATACCATCTGTGAGAAATTAAGCAACATATTGTCTCTTTTTTTCTTTTTTTGAGTGAGGCAATTGGGGTTAAGTGACTTGCCCAGGGTCACACAGCTAGTAGGTGTTAAGTGTCTGAGGCCGGATTTGAACGCAGGTAGGTACTCCTGATTCCAGGGCCAGTGCTCTATCCACTGCGCCATCTAGCTGCCCTGACATATTGTCTCTTAGGTCCCAATGTGGGTAGTCCTGCTAGCTCAATATGAGTCAATAGGGTGACTTGGCAGTCAGTCAATAAGCATTTAGACTACCCCTATTATGTGCCAGGTATTGTGTTACATATGTAATTTAATATTTAATATTTTTAGACGTGAAAATTGCTTGCATTGACAACTTTTCCCAGAGCCCTTGGACCATTAGGATGTTTTGGTACAGTTTGGAAGCCTATAGATACATAAAAGGTACCACATGATTATACAAGGCATAGCACATAGAACTGGGGGATTGGAAACCCCAGATGGATTCTTAGAATTGAAAAGGCTCTGAGAGACCATGTACTGCAACCCATGCTTGAACTCTGCACTTTCTCCCGAAAGTGGTCAGCAAACCTTTGTTTGGATATCTGTGGCAGACAGAAACAAAGGTTCAATATATGCCCAGAGCTCCACTATAGCATTCTTTGTGGTGGCCAAGAACTAGAAAATAGGGGCCCAGTGATTGACGATGGCTACAAATATTCTAGTTTTTGAATGTTGTATTATTGTGTAGGAAGAAATGCTGAATAGGAGGAAGTCCAAGAAATGTGAGAAGAGTTGTCTGAATTGATGCAGAGTGGACCAAACAGGACTGAAAGAACAATATACATAATGAATAACACAATGTAACTGAACAGATTGTTGAAAGGAAATTGAAAATTGAGTCATGAAAAGAGATGAATTTTCCCTCTCTCCATGAAACCCATCCTATTTTGAGAGAGTTGGTTCAGCTGAGCCTCTATCTGCTTCTATGCAACATCTAGTGACTGTTCCTACTTGTGCTCCCTGGGGCCAAGCAGAACCAGCCCAAGCCTCTCTTCCACATGATGACTTTCAATGCTTCCCTTCAGTCTTCTTTTCTGCAGGCAAAACATCTGGATATGGCAGTCATCACTCTGCTCACTGTACCAGTTGGGTGTTTTCCCCTGGATGCTCTCTAAGCTTGTCAATGTCTGTTTTCAAACATGGCACCCCGAACTGTACACAATATCCATATGTGTTCTGAGGGCAGCGATCAGAACTCCCTAGTTCTAGACAATGTGTTTTTAATAATGCAATTAAAGATAATATGAACTTCTTGGCTGGCCAGAGCTTAGCATAGTGCCTGGCACATAGTAGGGGCTTATCAAAAGCCAATTACCATATGGTAATTGTCAGCATGAAAACAGGTTTCTTCTCCTCTATTTTGCTCTAAAATTTCCATCCTCTTTTCCATGGGATATCCCATAGCTCTGAGAGATGGCACAGTCTGCTGAATACAGAGCTGGCTTCTGAGTCAGGAAGCCTGGGGTTTAAGTCTCACTCCTGGCTGCATGATCCAGGGAATCTGTCAGTGTGCCAGGCAATTCTATAAGACTATAAAGTGAAGAACAGCTGCTAATATGCAGTGGGAGAGGGGGTTTCCTCACTAGGAATTCCCTATACTCATGAAATCACAGATTTGGACAAAATTTCTGCCCCCCCCAAACAGTGTTTGTAGATTCTATCAATATATCTCAAAGTCACCAGCGTTCCATGATCAAATGAGCTTGGGAAACCCTGCTCTATGTAAGTGTTCAGTTGTTCCTTGGCAAATAAGAAATGCCTCTCTGGGTCCTCTAGAAGGGGCCAGATGCTCCATAAATCATAGGGTTCAGGCTGAAGGCAAAAACCAGTTAGAGAAAGGGAAAATACTTTTTGGAAAATAGAAGCTAGTCCTGGCTGCAAATTCTTCAGGGTCTGTGTACCGCCTACTTTTGCAAATGCAGGGTGCTATGCCTTTCTCCAAGGACAGGAATCTGGAGTAAGTTCAGCTGGTATCAGTTAGGCAGTGCTAGATGGAATCTGATGACTGATTCACTTGGCCTTCCAATTCTGGTGCCCACTGGCCTCTGGACTAGCATGAGCCATGCATCAGAATTGGCACAGGCACCCAGTAATATTCTCATATGCCATGATGACAACATAAGGGGACAGAACCTGGGACCAGCCATCCTAGGTGCCACAGCTGTCTTGTGCCTCCCTGTTTCAATCAATCTATTCCTTATACTCACTCCACTCACTCTCACCATACATCTCACTGCCAAATATCAGCTGGTTCCAAGATAAAATGTACCAGCTCTCTTCTATCCTATGATCTGGCTCCCCTAAATATCCTGACAGAATTACCAGTGCGATCCATGGCCTTTGTTTTTGCTGATCATAGAGCTCTGGCCCTGCAGGAACATCTCAGAGGATCTCCTGGGTATCTCCTAGGTGCATCTCGGTGGGCCCCATTATTTGACATTGTGCTGTTACACCTACTTTCCTCCAGACACTTCTTCCTTGAATGCTGGCTACCTTCCAGTAGTAAGTAGTATGAGAGAGAGAGACAGAGACAGAGACAGAGACAGAGAGAAAACAGAGAGACAGAGAAGAGACACAGAGACAGAGAAAGACAGAGAGACAGAGAGAGACAAAGACAGAGAGACAGAGAGAGACAGAGAGACAGAGAGAAAACAGAGAGACAGAGAAGAGATACAGAGACAGAGAGACAGAGACAGAGAGAAAACAGAGAGACAGAGAAGAGACACAGAGACAGAGAGAGAAAGAGAAAGACAGAGAGACAGAGAGAAAACAGAGAGACAGAGAAGAGATACAGAGACAGAGAGACAGAGACAGACAGAGAGACAGAGAGACAGAGAGAAAACAGAGAGACAGAGAAGAGATACAGAGACAGAGAGAGACAGAGAGACAGAGAGAGACAGAGAGAAAACAGAGACAGAGAAGAGAGACAGAGACAGAGAGAGAGACAGAGAAAGACACACAGAGAGACAGAGACACAGAGAGAGACAGAGAGAGAAAATGGGGAGACAGAGACAGAAAGAAAATGGAGAGACAGAGAGAAAATGGGGAGAGAGACACACACACAGAGAAAGAGAGAAAGAGACAGAGACAGAGAGAGACAAACACAGAGAGACAGAGAGAGAAAATGGAGAGACACACAGAGACAGACAGTGAGAGCGAGAGTGAGAGTGAGAGAGGGAGCGAGAGAGAGAGAGAGAGAGAGAGAGAGAGAGAGAGAGACCTGTTCTTCATTGTCTTTGGAAGATTTTTTTCTTTTCGAGCTCATTAGCACTGACATTTCTGGGCAATGACTACTGGAGCACTGATTGACTTGCTTGGATTTAATGAATATTTATTAGCAAAATGTAAATGGGCCATTTTGCTTCTAGATGAAAGCTTAGGGAAACCACTGCAGGGGTAGCTTGGCTGAGCCTGGCCACATGTGCTGAGAAGATTATTTATGATGCTGTCGGTGCTGGTTCTTTAATACTCTTATACTTTGTCTGCTGTGACTCAGCAGACAAATGAAACTGTCCACTGCCCCGCCATGGGCAGGAAGTTTGGCTGTGCTTGTGGGCTCCCAGAATGCCAATTGTTGATACCGCTGGGATGTGAGCAGCTTCCTGGACACAGTATTGGCTATGATTGGCTAGCATTTGATTCTTTTATGCTGAGAAAGTGTAGATACTGGGAGGCAGAGCTGCAACAATCTTTGTGCCTGGGATAAGTAGTCAGAAATATATCCTCAGTTTAGTTATTGGGAGGTGGGGGGGGGCAGAGACCCTGGGATACTATGGAACCTCTGCTGGGGAGACTGATGTGGGGCAGGGGAAGTAGGGGTGGGCAAGGCCAGGGCCAGGCTAGAGATGAGCTCACCTGGGATGTGGCTGCACAGGGAGGAAGGTGACTCTCCATGGGGTTGTTCCTGTCTAGCTCAACTCCCATCTTCTTCATGAAGCCTTCTCTGTCTACCCCTACCCCAGATGATGGCTCATTCTTCTGGCCTACTAGAGTAGAGCCTTATGAAATGCAGCCTTTAATGTTAGTTATATTTTCATGTGCATATATCCTCTCCCTGTAACCCAACTAGAAATAGTTTTCATACGTCTTGGTGTACCCCAGAAGTGCCAAACACAGGCCCAAGTGCTATACTTCCAGATAGTGCAGTCTGAACCAAATTGAATTGTAATTCACAGTGTTTTAACAATATAAATAGAAATGCAATACAACAAAGATAATGTTAATTTGTGGTTTTCTAAGTCAATATGTGGCCTGCAGGGATCCATTTCCTTTTGAATTGGATATCACTGATGTACCCCACAGCACCTAGTTCAGGGCCAGGTGTATGGGTACGTATGTGACTCAATGACTATGGTTCATTGTATACCATCTTGTCCTGGGCAGGGCTGATAGGCCTCACTGATTGGGCATATACCGAAGGGAAGAGTAGTCCTCGCCTGAGGCCAATAGGAAAAATGAGTAGAGGGCAATATTTGCAGCACATGGGGGGGATTGATTGTGTAACTCAATGCATTTCTCCACAAAGCTTTGGTCTGGGGGCGGCTAGGTGGAGCAGTGGATAAAGCACTGGCCTTGGATTCAGGAGGACCTGAGTTCAAATCTAGCCTCAGACACTTGACACTTACTAGCTGTGTGACCCTGGGCAAGTCACTTAACCCTCACTGCCCTGCAAAAAACCCCCAAAACATAAAGCTTTGGTCACTGACATGATGGTGTGGTCCCTAACCTGGTAGGCTGTTCCTACAGGATCATGGATCTAGAACTTGAAGGGACCGCAGAGGTCATCCAGACCCTCCATTTTATAGATGTGGAACTGAGCCCTAGGGAGGTAACGTGACTTGGCCAAGGATATGGATGTAGAGCTACAGTGGATCTCAGAGGCCATCTAGTCCTCATTTTATAGAGGAAGAAACAGAGGCTTAGCAAGGGGAAATGACTTGTTCAAGGTCACACAGAGAGTAAGTAGTAGAACTGGGATTTGATACCCGAGCTTCTCTCTAAATCTAGCCCTCTTCGCACCCACTAGCTTTGAGGTTTACAAAGTGCTTTCATAGGATCATTGGACCCTAAGCCTTGAGCTGGAAGTGACCTCTGAAGCCATCTACTCTACACCCTTCAGTGACAAAGGAGGAAACTGAGGCCCAAGGAGCAAAAATGATTTGTCCAAGGTCATACATGGGGTCCTAAAGCTAGAGCTGGGAAGGACTCACGGTGGAGAGCTGATTGTTAAATTTTCACCTCTGGGATTAGCAAACCCTAAAAACCAGGGCTTGATTGATTGTTTTGGTGATTGTCTAGCCTTAAGAAAGTGGCAGAGAAAACGTCGCTGATGGAGATTAAGTTTAAAAGTGTGGGCTCTGAAGTTCTTGAGAGCCTGTAGTTAATCATTTACCCTTGGAGGGATCAGCAAGGCCGACCCCCTCATTTTCCAGAGGTGGAAACTGAGCCTCAGGGAAGAGAAGTGCAGGTTTTTTCAGGTTCTTAATCCAATGCCCTATTAGCTGCAGGCACATTAGCACAAATGAGTGGATCATATCAGCCTGGTGGGGCTCTAAGTGAGTCGGACATTGAACTGGACAGTTTTCATTGGAGAAAGGTCAAGGGGTGTATGCTATAACATAGGGCACTGCCCTGGGCTGGTAGGGTAGTCTAAGAAACAAACCATTACATGAGGGCTCTAGGTAATGTTGAAGTTACTGAAAGAGAAAGGTGGAAGTAAGGAAGTGTGAGGAAGGTGGCATTAGGGGTGAAAACCAATTTTGTGCCCTGAGGCCAGGGACTGGGCTATTTTTGTGTCCAGCCTAATGCCCTAAATGGTATTGAATGGGGGAGCAATGATGCTTCTAGCACCAGGTTGGTTCCAGAGGAGGAACAACTTGATGGATGACTACTGGATTGGTAGGATCCATCCAGGTGCACCTGCCTCTTTCATAGCTGGGATGCTGGGTTTTGGGATGGATCAAGAGATCACAGATTATAGCTGGAAGGGATCCAAAGATCATGGTACTAGAGCTGGAGGGGTCTTCAGAGACCATCTGATTCAACCCCCTCATTTTACAGAGGAGGAAGTCAAGGCCCAGGTTGGGGAAGTGGCCCGGCCGACGTCACATATAAGATCCTAGGCCTATAACTGGAAGGGACATCAGAGGTTTACCCCCTCACTTTACAGAAGAGGAAACTGAGTCTCAGAGAAATGAAGTGAATTGCCCAGGGTTCTACAGATAATAAGGTTCTGAAATGATATCTGAACCCAGGTCTTCTTGACTCTGATTCCAATGTTGTACTCATGATATACCATACTGCTTCAGTATGGGCCATGATAAAATCTTGTTTGGAGCCAAGTTAGCTTGTCCCTACAATCAATTTTCCTCTCTCTCTTAAATTTTGAATCTCTTGCTACCTACTGGTTCCTCCCCTGTTGCCTACAAACATGCTCATTTCCCCTTTCCTTAAAACCCGACAATAACAAGCCTTCACTTGACCCTCCCTTTTCCTCCAGCCATCTTTCTTTCCCCTCTATCTCTCTCCACTTTTTACAGCCAAATCCCAAGATTGCCCCCCCTTCCCTTCCTCTACATCAGTCCTTGACTCTTCAAATTCTGCCTTCTACCTTCATCATTCAACTGAAACTGTTCTTTCCAAGATAACCAACAATCTCTTAATTGCCCAAACCATTGGCTCTTTTCTCAGGCCACATCCTTCTTGACCTCTCCACAGTCTTTGGCACCACTGAGCTGCACCTCTTCCTGAATCTTCTTGCCTTCTTCTCCTACTTATCTGCCTGCTTTTTCTCCAGCTTCTTTGTTGGTTCATGACCCTCCCCCGATCTGTGGTTGTCCTCTGGGGCTCTGGCCCGGGTCCCCTTCCTTATCTTTTCTTTCTACACTCTCTTGGTGACCTTATCAGCACCCAGGGGTTCATATTGTGTTTCTTGTACATGCCATTCTAGCTTTTGTCTTTCTGTCTTTGCACAAGCAGAGTCCCCTATTCTGGTAAAGCTCTCCCACCTTAACTCCCTCTCGCCTCTTCGGATCTCTGGTTTCCTTCAGGCCTCAATTCTGCTGCCATCTCCTTCATGAACCCTTGCCCAACGTCCCCCAGTATCTATATCTATATGTTTGTTGGTTGGCTATTGGATGAATAAATGAACGAATGGTTTTGCTCTGCATGGATGTTGGACACTTGTAGGTTTGTGCCAGGAGGAATGGGGAGGGGAAAAGGCCCCTGTCTTTGGGATCTTCCACTAGGAGTCATCCAACAGGCTGGCTGACCATTTGTTGGGGAATACTATATGTATGGTTGGGGGAGAGTTTGTTCATGAATGGGTTGGTTGAGATGGCCTCTGAGCCATTATGTGATTCCATGGCTGATGTTAGGCCCCATTCCCTTCCTTGCTGGATCAATCAAGTTGAAATAACAACCACCACCATTTCTCTGGTGCCATGCTTATGAAGACATCTTCCTTATAACCACCCTGTGACATGGGTAATACAAGAGTTATCTTCTCTGTTTTACAGTTGGGAAACTGGAGACCTGAGTGGTAAATGCACTTGCCCAAAGTCACACAATTGGCAAATGTCAAAAGCAGATTTGAGTTCAGATCTCCTGATGCAAGTCTCCATGCTCCTTCCGTTAAGCCTAGTAGCTTCACATTGGTGGTATTTACTGCTTTTACCAAGGAGGAATTGTATATGTTCTTTGAAAGTTGTATTGTATTGTCTGACTATGAGGTAGTGTGTGTGTGTGTGTGTGTGTGTGTGTGTGTGTGTGTGTGTATGATCATGATGACCTTTAGATGACTGACAGGGGAGGGATGGAGGCAGGAAGGGACTTTCCTTGGACAGTGTGATAGATGATAGCCTCTGTCTAAATGCTTCATCTCACCAGCCTACCTTCATCGGGACCACCTGTTAGGAGTGTTGCAGGAGTGATGAGTTTACTTAATTAACCCATTCATACCCTTTGAAGAGATGGGACCCAGATGATATAGTGGGATAGAACAGAGAAAGTCCAAGACACAGAGCACTACTCCCCAACCCATGCTGGATGTGGCATGGGCTATTGCCACCAGATACCCTGGACAGCCAGGAGGTAGTACTTAGGGATATGAACAACCAAATGAGATGTGTCGATTCCTTGAAGACAAGACATCTCTTTCCCAAATACCCTTAGATAAGATGTGGTGGTGGGGGAGGTCCTCAAACGCTGGTTACTCAGATGGAGATTTGCATAGGCAGACCAAAAATTCTCCCCTCCCTTTCCCCATCATGGTTCCTTTTCCCTCAAGGCTCATAGATTTAGATCATGGAGGTCATTGAGTCCAACCTCCTTATTTTACAGATGAGGAAACTGAGGCCCATAGAGGGGAAGAGACTTGCCCAAGGTCACACAGCATCTGAGGCAGAATTTGAATTCAGATTTTCTGCCTCCAAGTCTAGCATTGCATCTACTACACTATGCTGTTGAGTTCCTAACCATCCTTTAAACTCCATCACAAATACAGTCTCCATCATGAGGTCCTCTGGAAGCTGTTATATGGCCTTGTGCTCATCTCACTTTGATTCTGCCTGCTCCAGGAGCCCCAATCCCTGGGGTACTGCCTCTATTCCAATAGGATATGTGGACTAAGCAGGTACAGTCCTGTGGTTGCCAAGGTAAAGAAAGAATTCTTTTCCCTTTTCCTTAGAGTCAGTCACTCGGCACTAGGTTGGTCACACTCAGAGAAATTACAGTGTCAAAGAGCACCCCAGGGTTGCCGCTTGGGCTTGCGGAGGGATGTCCCAGTTTCTAGGGACTTGATGTGAGCTCCATTTGATGGCAAATGGTTGATTTGCCTATTAAGTGGTTATTCACTATGAAGTAGGCCTCTATTTATGGACAGGGCCTTGAGAACTCTGTTTGGCTCGTAGGAAGAGTCTCCATGTCCCTGAAGCCATTTTTTTTTTGGTGAGGCAATTGGGGTTAAGTGACTTTCCCAGGGTCACACAGCTAGTAAGTGTTAAGTGTCTGAGGCCAGATTTGAACTCAGGTCCTCCTGACTCCAGGGCCAGTGCTCTATCCACTGCGCCACCTAGCTGCCCCATGAAGCCATTTATGATTTCATCAAAGGGAGACACCTGTGGTAAGTCTAGTTTATAGCATTACATGTAATTTTACGTAGGATCATAGGATTTAAAGCTGGAAGAGGCCTCCGAGACTATCTTGTTCAGGGATTCTTTATCTGAGATCTAGGAACTTATTTAAAACATTTTTTTAGGAACTTGTTTTTTAAAAATATTTTTGATAACTGTATTCTGAACAACTGGTTTCCTTTGTATCTTATTTTATGCATTAACAAACCTTGTTCTGAGATGGTTTCACCATTTGATGACAAAAAAGTTAAGAACTTCTGATCTAGTCCAACCTTCTCATTTGACAGATGGTGACACCAAAAGCCCAGAGAGGGAAAGAGACTTACTTGCCCAAGGTCACACAGTAGCCCAGCAGCTGTAGGCCAGATTCTCTGCCTTAAAACCTAACTCTCTCTTTTTTTTTTTGTGAGGCAATTGGAGTTAAGTGACTTGCCCAGGGTCACACAGCTAGTAAGTGTCAAATCTCTGAGGTTGGATTTGAACTCAGATCCTCCTGACTCCAGGGCCAGTGCTCTATCCACTAATTCTATTTTGACTATACCATGACAGCCTGAGAAATCACAGGTCTATACTCAACCCAAGCCAACCCTCCTGTCCCCACTCTAGGACATAGTGAGGGGAATTGTTGGACCTGGGTAATTTGTCACCTGGTAGCCAATAAAGAGACTTTCCAAACTTAGCCAGATAGGACTAGACCTGCACTT
Source organism: Dromiciops gliroides (assembly GCF_019393635.1). Taxonomy (NCBI): domain Eukaryota; kingdom Metazoa; phylum Chordata; class Mammalia; order Microbiotheria; family Microbiotheriidae; genus Dromiciops; species Dromiciops gliroides. Next base: position 41,043,649 of record NC_057867.1, on the reverse strand, counting down.
GAAAGCTTTCTATCTGGGCAAGAACTACCAGAGTTTGCCCTGCGCAGGATCCCAAGGGCATTACTATACCATTTGAAGGCATCAGACTCGTACATGAGCACCTTCTTGATTTCCCCAGCTGCTGGTGCCTCTTCCTCCAAATGACCATTTATTTACTTTGCTTGTATTTTAGAATCATGTTGGCTTCCCCAAGAGAATGGAACCTTCTTGAGGGCAGGGACTCTCTCATTTTTGTCTCGTATCCCCAGAGTCTTAGCAAGGTCTCTGGTGCACGATAGGCAATGAATAAGTGTTTGCTGATTGATTCCACTGTATCCTAATTCTATGAAGTTTGGATAACATGTATACCTGGTAATATTCTAGCCACCAGAATGCTCCATTCCTCACCTGTATTGGACGACAGAGAACAGGTTGTGTGTCAGTGGAGCAGAGGGGTGAACAGACAAATAAAGGTCATAGATAATCCCAAATCTACTTACATTTGGCTTCAGAATATATCCTAAATGCCAATCTACATTTACATGTCCAGATTTGCCAACCAGATCAACCAGATTTGCCAACCAGAATCAAGGTAGTAGTTATTCTTTTTGCTGTACTTTTTCTTCTTTTTTTGCAGGGCAATGAGGGTTAAGTGACTTGCCCAGAGTCATACAGCTAGTAAGTGTCAAGTGTCTGAGGCCAGATTTGAACTCAGGTCCTCCTGAATCCAGGGCTGCTGTTTTATCCACTGCACCACCTAGTTGCCTCTGCAGTTATTCTTTTGTGTGTTTGTGTGAGGCAATTGGGGTTAAGTGACTTGCCCAGGGTCACACAGCTAGTAAGGTTGTAGTTATTCTTTTTAAAAAAGAGATGCTTCCCCTTAGAAAAGGACACAGCATCACATTCTTCTAATCAATAAGCTTGTCCTGTGGGTTTAAGATAAGTTCTGGTTTCCTCATCTCCATTTCTATACTCCTATGATACCTCAAAGTAGTGTGAAGGTTCTCGTCACTGCTGTATGAACCATGATTGCTGTCTGAGGACCAGCTGAACTAAGCTCAGAGAAACTCACCATTAGACGGTCGGCCACCAGGAGATGGACTTTTTTCATAGGAGCATAGGGACCATCTACTCCAACCTCACCATTTTACAGAGGAGGAAACTGAGGCCAAGGGAGGTTAAGGAACTTGCCCAACATCACACATAGGATCCTAGATTTCGAGCTGAAAAGGATCTCAGAGGCTGTGTAGTCCAACCTCCTCATTCTACAAAGGAGAAAACTGAGGCCCAGTGCAATGAAATGGCTTGCCCAAGATCATACATAGGATTGTAGATTTAGAACCAGATGAGTCATCAGAAGCCATCTAGTCCAAAGCAACTCACAAAGACTGTTCACCCAGGTAGACAGGAGCTGCGACATGTTTTGGTTTGGTGACCACAAACACCATGAAAGCAGAGATCCTTGAAATATTGAAATGACTTGATTTCCTTGAAGCCAATGGACACTATTCAGGAACATATCTCTGATCAAAGCTTTGCCTTCCTTATTCCATGCAGGCTCTTGTTCTGAAAGCAGACCCTCCTTGGGAGGGGAGGGGCTGCTGGCCCATGGTGAAAACTCCAATTGCTATGCCTGATCCATAAAGTAGGGAAAACCCATTCCCCTTGAGAACTGAGAGCTGAGGACTGACTGATTTGCCCAGAGTCACACAGCTAGTAAGCGTCCAGTGTCCAAGACCAGCTTTGAACTCAATTCCTCCTGAACACTGACTGATTTCTTACCCCTGTGATGAAAAGGGACATTAGCAAACATTTTCTTTCATGGAAATCAGTGATTTCAACACTATCATTTTACCCTGTAGAGGGGAAACAGGGCTTAGGCTGGTGCCCTGTCAAGAATTCTCTAGCCCTGAAATATTATGGGAATTCACTAATTCTTTTCCTTTTGAGCAATGCCTGTCCTTCTTCTTTGAAGATGACACCATTAATAAAGCTCCACTCCATGTGGGTGTAGCTGTGGCCACAAAGACACAGGGCAAAGAGTTTTGGTCACTTTTGTGAACATTGGGTTAAAATTGAAGAGCTGTGTTTGGGGATCTTGCTGGACTGAGTCTGTATACAAGGATGGGCCCACTTATAGGGTGTTATTTAGGGGTATTGAAAGGCCCCTCAACAACAAAATCTCTCATACTGGCCTGTCATAGTGCCCCAAATTAGTCACTCTTTTTGGGCCTTAGCATTGTAGACCCTTGTCAGAACACAAATTTGTCATCTGGGGGTGATGCCACATCAAGCCAGAGGTGGGGAACCTCCCAATAATGACTTACTGGACCTGGGCTTGATAGCATCTAGGGTAGTGTTGTTCTAGTTACTGCTACTGTAGCCCAGAGAAGAATTTCGCTTTGGTGGCTCGCGTGGCTACCCTAGCCAAAGGGGAACCTTTGAAAGTTGAAGGATAAAAAGCAGTTGAAGAACTATGAACAACAGTTAATCAATTAGAATTTCAGAGCACAGCCATCCACATCTCAAGAGGAGAGCAAACTGTGACAAATGAATATTGCTTAATACTTCAAAACCTACTGAGCTTACCTTCCCTCTTCCTATTTTCTTCCTTCTCCTTCCTGCCATTCTCATACATTCTTCTTCTCTATTTTGCTCTGTTTCTCTCTCAGCAACAGTAGCTTTTCCTCTTTTCTCCTTTGCTAATCTTTCTCTCTCTCCACTGTTTGTCTTTTCCCTTCTCTCTAAGCCCTCCAGTCTCTCCCACTATTCTCCTATCCCTCTTTATCTCTACTTCTCCTTTAACCAGCCATTAATAGGAGATGGAAGGATATTTGAGAATATTTGTTATATTTATTCAATACAGTTTTATGCTGATGGATTTTATATGTCTTGACCTCAAAGGAAATGTAACTACATTAAGCTGCTTCTAGCTTCTATGTGGCCCTTGATTGATTTTTTTCCCTCTGTGGGCCAGAAGTACTTAATAGGATAAAGATTTCCCACTACCACATTAAGCCATGAGCATTATAGCACAAATGTTTCTTATCATGTTAGATAGCAGAGAATAGCACCCCAAAGATCTGGAGTGCTAGACAGATAGATTGTGACGAAGCAAGAGAGGAGGAGAGTAATTTGAATTCTAGAGCTGGAAGGGACCTTAGAGACCATCCAGTCCAATCTGGCTTTAGAGGTTGAGGCGCCATTTTGGTACAGAAGATCTGGGTGGGCCATAGAGGGATAGCTAGCATGGGGGCTTCAAGGCCCTGAGCATTGGCCACAGAGAGGGAGAAATACTGAAGAGAGACACATATTGCCCCTGTGTCCCAGACACCATATTCAACCTGAAACCTTTGCTTCAGGGAGCTAAGGATCTCACCAAATCTAAGCTCAGGGGAGCAGGCTTCCTTTTGCCAGCAACTCATATGCCATGGTTCAGGCCTGAGGGCCTGCCTTGGCCCAAGTCGGAGCCAGGGGGTGGGGAGTTAGTTGACTGAGTAGGTGAGTGGCTGGGTGGGTGAGTAGGTGGTTGGGGTAAATGAGTGGATGACTAGGTAGGTGAATGGGTAGCTGGGTAGGTAGACTAGATGAGTGAGTAGGTGGGTAGGTGAGTGAGTGGGTGGCTGGGTAAGTGAATGAGTGGTTAAATGACTGCATGACTGGTTGGGTATGATGAGCATGAACAAGAGGAGTGTAGAGGACGGAATCATTCTAGGCAACTAACTGGACATCAGAACAGAGAAGCCGAATTTTCTTTACAATTTTATTTATAAAATGTACTAAAACTGTTCGTACAATACCCCATTACATTGAGGCTTGGGGACTTTTGCCCACGCATGCAACTTATGCTTTGATAGTCATTAGTTTGCTTCGAAATTGTTTTCGTTCACTGGAATGCAGTTTTAAGGACAAAAGGAAAAGAACCTCTAAAGAAATCAAATCCTCAAGTCTCTACTGCATGAACTCTCATAGCTTAAAGTTAGTAGCAGGAGGTTGAAGCAATTGATACTTTTAAAAATCATATACATGCAAATTAAAAAAAAATAACAAACCAATTTACCGGCTCTTCACCTTGGTGAAGTTTTCATGCCAAGAAATGCCAAAAAGCTTACATGAATGGCCATTTCTCTCTGTCCAAGGCCGGTTTGTCATTTTGTGTTCTACAATGTTGTCACGCACAATTGTAGCTTCCCACTGCAGGGGATGATATACAGCATTCCAAAGTTGAAAAATCACAGTTTCATGAAAAAAATGGAAAAACCCTACAACAGTTTCATCTTGTTTAATACCATTTTAATACTTGACAGGCGAGTTCTTCTCTTTATGAAATTTTGGGAAATGAGTTTATATTACACTTTCCTGGTAATGTTTCATCTGACAGGACTTTTTGTCTCCCTTTCTCTTCTGAAGACTGAGTTGAAAATACTCAGGATCTGGGCCTAAGAGTCCAACTTTGAGAAAGGACTCAAATATACCCAGTCTTTCTGGTCTCCTAACTTCCAGTATGCACTCATCATCAATGAGCTAAGTAAGACTATGAAACTGCAGAAAGCAGACTGCTATATAGGAGGTAATTGATTAGTGCGTGGAGACTAGACTTCTTTAGGCTCTTCAGTCGAATCCCACAGTATGGATGCGTCTATTTACTTATTTACGGATGGAGTGAAGTGGGCCTCTGACAGTGCATCCCAGTGGGGACACTGATCCATCTTGAGGTTCCCAAGTGAGCGATGCTGAGGATCTCTGTTTAGCAGCAGGATCAAGAACACGCCTTTTGAATTTTTTTTTTAGCCTTCACCAACTAGAAAAAGACACATGCAGTCTGGGATGGAGCGCCACGGGCAGTCACAGGCAACAGGTGTTGGGCCAGGTCTAGCAAGAGTGAAGTGAGCTGGAGAAAGCATCTAGCCTGAAATGGTAGGCCCTCTGTAAAAAGCTGTCTTATTTCCACTGGTAGATACTTGAAAGGCATACTTATCAGAGAAAGCAGAGCTAAAACACAGTGTTGTTTCTGAGAAAAAAAGCGATTCTAAACACAACTTGGAGCAGCGTCTCCCTCACCTAAATGCTTGCTAGCTCTTCAGTTATGGGGGATTCCAATACATACAGAAAGCAAGAAAAAGTGATCAGGCTTCTTGGAAAGCCGCTCAAAATCCGTTGGAATAAAAGCACCGAGGGGTATGCCTGATAAGAAGGAGTGTCCTGTTGCCTTGTCACCCACGAGAGAGGGAATAGAGAGTGAAGTCAATCACTTCACCAACTGGGAACTCACAGAAGCCTTCCAATGAATCTGGTTGCCGACTGCAGAGAAGTCATGGGTTAGTCTTGTTGTCCAAAATGTTTGAATTCTTTTTTCTCAGAGGGGTGTTATGTTCATGGTCAAAGGTTACACACATGTTGGGAACGTTGAAAAGATTTAGGGCATTTAGAAAATCTCCACTGATAGGGAATACCCCAAACATCTGGGCAGCAGCCTATCCTAGAAGTGCCAGTCTGGTTGCTCAAGCCACGGGAGACATAGATTTGAAATCATTTTAGCTACGATGGAGCATGGGCTGGCGCGGGGTGGTGGTATTCATAGAATTGAACACAGGGAAATTGGCTTTGTGTTGTCAAAGAACAGGATGCTCATTTACCATGTACATGAGATATACTGGGATATCAAAGAATGGCTTTTGTGGAAATGCTTGTTTGTACAAGAATTATTTCCTTTTTCCACATGAGAATCTTGCCCATCCACCTTGTGTGTGTGTTAGTCTGTTTGTGTGTCTGTTAGATTTTCAAGCAAAGCAAGAATATTTCAATGATGAGTTGCATTGCTGCAAGTCTCAGAGTGTTCCGTAAGGCACTGAAGGACAAAAAAATCAGTTTTTCCTATTGAAAGGTCATTGCACCATCAGCAATATTCGTGTCATGCCTGACACCAAGGAGAGAGAAAAATCTGGCTCAGGATCCTTGAAGCAGCCACTTTTTCGGTGAATCGTCCTGTCATATGCTCCCAGTGGGGAGGGACCTGCAAAGGCAAGTGGGAGATTCAGCAGTGCCCCGAGGCTGGGCATTCCCTGGCCAAACCCGAGGGTTGGTGTAGGCCCTCATGGACCCTCACGTAGCCAGTCAGGACATTTTCTGAAGCTTGATGCCCAAGGTCAGCTAGGCAGGGCCTGAGCTACCCTGCAAGGCTTCCCAAAGACCCTGAGGCCTTGGCTACTTGGCTGATGACTTAGGTTGTTTGTAGGCTAGAAACCATCTGTTATTGGTACTGAGGTGCAAAAGTGAAGGACTCTGTGTGACCCTGGGCAAGTCACTTAACCCCAATTGCCTCACTAAAAAAAAAAAAAGTGAAGGACTGATATGATTTGGTAATACCATTTCCCTGTGGAAAGACCTTTAGTGTCTTTCTTACCTTCAAGAACATGTACAAAGTTCCGGTCTGGCTTTTGTGGTTCATGATGATCTGTTTCGAACCTGACTTCCTATCTTCAACTCACATCATTCTCCTTTATATATGCTACTTTCCAGCCAAATGGGTCCCCTCACTCTTCTTCCTGTTGCCTTGCACTCCATTTTCACAAACCACTTCCTTCCGGAAACTTTCCCTAAACCTTTCATTGACAAGTGATGCTCCAAGCCCACTCACCCCCCATCTTGAATCTCTCAGGCCTCTTTGTTTTCTCTATCCTATGCATTGGAATTGAGAGACTGAGTGACTGAGGTAGAAGATGGAGCTGCTGCCTCAAAGTCTGAAATTAGAAGACCTGGGTCCAGTCACAGTCCCTGACACATCCCGGCTGTGTGATCATACGGGGCAGATCACTTACACCCTCACTGCCCAAGGCAACTTTCTAAGACCAGAAGTTACAAATGAGCTGCCCGGTGGTAGAGGGAATTTTTGCCTTAATTAATTAATTAATTAATTAATAAAATAACAGGTCTGGGCCCAAACCCCCACTAAGGTACTTAATAATATTCTAACTTGCAATATGGACAATTAGGTGTATGTCTAACCCATGCCACTATGCTAGAAATCCCTTAGAAAACTATGAAGATCTGTGCTCTGCATGGACTAAGCATTTAAAAAAGGTGAATCGAATGTGTTTTCTGTTGAGGATGTATGCATCACAATTGCACTCAAGGCATGCTTATTTCAGAGTCTACAGCAAGGAAAAATGTATCTTGCAGATGAGTGAAGTGTTTCCCTGTGGCCAGTGAGGACACACCTTGCCACTCCTTTTACCTGAAAGGTTACAGATGGTTTCTCTCCTAGCCACAAACTAAGGGAAAAGCAAAGCAAAACGTCCAGGGGCTTGATATGCCATTGCAGGGATGCCCGCTTTGATGCCACGTTGCCCAGTGGAGATGCAGGTTGTGCTCCCTCCCTCCCCTTCCGTCCCAGAACTGCCTTTCACCCCTGTGAGATAGCACGATTATGGCTGCTTGGATGACACGTCCCCTCCTCATGCTAGGAGTGACTACAGGACTTAGTGGAAAGGGCATTGCAGACACTGCCCCCTCCCATCCCCAAAGCCAAGAACTCCATTCCAGAGCTCCGAACCAGACAATTGCAGAAACGTGAACCAATTGGCTTTCCTTGGATAAAAGCTTCAAGCACACTACTTCCCGCTGGCCACTGGGTAGGCCAGCTGCCAGCTTCAGAAAAGCCCTCTGTGCCTGCCTCCCCATCTGCCAAATGGGGCTAGCAATCATCCTCCCTCTCTCCCAGGATGCTGCAAGGATAGAGTGAGGTCTCCAAGGGGAAAGGACTTTGGGAAAACACAAATGCAATACGAATTACAGTAACACCTCAGGCACCCAGCGAAGTGGGGAAAGATGGGATGGCTCACTTAGTGTTATTTTTTTCAGTTAACCAAGGGTCAACCCACTTAGGCAATGAAGGGGTGACCCTTCATAGGCTGTAGGGACTTGTCTCAGAAATGTTTCCAGGCTTATCTTATCTTGGATCATTTTAAACATTCAGCACCTCTAAAGAAGCCTTGTAGGAGCACACAGCTCAGGTTGTCTGAGAGAATAAACCTAGAGGGGAGAACAAGATCTTGTCCCCAAAGGTCACACTTGCTTCCAAAGTTGACAACAGCAGAAAGAAGACTGGCTCCCCAGTCAAGGAACCTGGGTTCAAATCCGACCTTTTATGCTTATTACCCTGTGGGACCTTGGGCAAGTCAGTTAACCTCCCTGTACCTCAGTTTCCTTTAGAGCTATGATCTGTGGTCTATGCTCTATCATATAATCACTGAGAAATAAGCAGTATTTCAAAAATAGAGTCTCATTAGAAGTGTAAGAAGCCAGAGGGAGTTCTGAAAGACAATGGGGCCAGTAGCAGAAAGAATGCTGGATTTTTGAACCAGAGAGAACCTGAGTATGAGTCCAGGCTCTGTCACTGACTAGCTGAGTGATGTTGGACATGTTTCTTCTCCTCAGCCCTAAGCCTCAGTTGTTTTTTTACACTTTGTCAAATAAGGGGTTGAACTAGTGGACTTTGAGGTCCTTTCCAGCTCTAGATCTGCGACCAGATGTGTGACCTTGGGCAAGTCACTTGGCCTCTCTGGGCCTCAGTTTCCCCATCTGTAAAATGAGGCGGTTGGACTAGATGGCTTCCGAGGTCCCTTTGAGTTTTAAATCTGAAATCCTTCAACTCACAGGACTGCATCCAGGCTGCAGGAGAAAGCAGAAAATTCCCAAAGTTCTTAGGAAACGAGAGGCTCTTAGTTGACCTAACCTGTGTCCTCCCAACAAACGCTTTGCCGAACTCACTGTAGGCATTTGCTACTGGTTTCCCGGCCCAGCTCGGAAATGGGCACTGACACAGGCAAAGTCTATTTCAAGGCCTCAGGAGGCTTTTCCCTTGTTCCCACAGGCTTCTGACAGGTTGCCTCAGAGGGCAGCCCTTTGGGCCGACGCTCCTCCCTGGCTTCAGGCCCACCATGGTTCTGGTTGTCTGGGTGCTAACTGGGGTGTTACTGTATTGCTGTTCGTCCATCAAGACACAATCTTTTCTCATTTACTCAAGCCTCAAGAAGCAGGATTTTGCTTTGGGGAAGGGGCTCATCCAAGGGCACAAGACTGAAGCCAAAGAAAAGGGCAAAAGGCAAGCTCCGCCTTGGAGCCAAGGCAAGCTCTTCTTCCTCCAGGGCACCTAGCACAGGACTATGCTTCTGCTCAGTGACTCTGAGGGCCAATGTTTGCTGACTCCAGGGTTTGCTCAGGCTCCTTCCCTGGGAGTGTTGGCTTTTTTCTTGAAGGCCAGTAGACGCTTCAATAAAGGTTCCTGAGCATCCGTGGCTGGGGGGCCACGCTGGGACGCTCTTGGGTGTAATGGCAGCTGCCCCAGCGGATCCAAAGGGCCTGGGACAATAATACCCCCCCAGCCCTCCAATGGCAAAATATATCTGGGTTGGGAGGGAAGGAAGGAGGGACCTGAGCACGGAGTCTCATGGGCCAAGAATGGCTTACACCAAGTGGACCATAAGGGGCATGTAGACAGGGAGGAGCTTGACAATGTTCCCCTGCCTGCGGAGCTTTCCTTTGAAGAACTGAGCATACCAGGCTAGACTTGGCTCTCCATCTAGCTGACTCCCATGTTAGGCTCCTGAAGGTCACCAATAGGACATGGGCAATTACAGAGGCATGATGATCCAGTAGAAAGAGCATCCCCACTGAGAATTGGGGAACCTGGGTTCTAGCCTTGGCTCCCCTACTTAGTAGCTGTGTGACCTTGGGCAAGTCACTTAGCATCGCTGGCTCTCAGTTCCCTCCTCTGTCAAATGGGCGAGTACCTTTCCTCAAATGAGGCAACAGATGTGAAAGCATTTTGGAGCATTAAAAGCTCACCATCTCAATGCAAGCTATCACTCACTTTGACCCCACTAATACCAATTTGGGATAATTTGAGGGGGGCTGGGCTGAAGTTTGCCTTTGCACTGTTCTGTGAAGCAAATTAAAAATGTGCACAAAATTGCAAGGGGTGTGTTTAACCTGCTTGGGAGAACAAAATATTTTTAAGGACATCGACACATTAAGTGTTTGCATGCAAATGGATGATGCTAATTAAAAATGAGTTCATTCTTTTTTTTTTTTTTCCATTCAGTAAAGCAGGCCCAGCTGAACCTCTACTTGAAAACACTGTTAGTACCATTTTGTGACTATGTTATGACTAAAGATTGAAGAGTAGCTAATGTCTGCAGCAGCAAAGAGCAAAAAGCAAATTGAGGAATCAAGATTCTGTTTAAACTCAAGTAGTGAAGGATAATCATTTGTTTTCAAAAGCCCTGGACCGATGGAATTGGACCGATGGAGAGATTGACTTCCCCGAGGTTGTGGAATGGAAGGTGAGTGGAAACTCAGGAACAACTGCCATGAGCTTATGGGTGTCATTGGCTTTAGTTGCCACAGAACAAAGGATTATCTTTGACAACAGAAGTAGAAGGAGGACTTACTCTAATGAATGGAGTCACGCATTGTTCTTTTCTATTGCAGACATTAGTTTGGTTATTGACTGTGGTGTATGTACTGAAAGGTATTAAAAATCGATTCCTGAAAAGATGTCTATAATCAGACCTTTCCCTCATTCAAACTGGCCTTGCAGCTGGTCTGAATCAGGCGAGGCTTTGCTGTAGGTCTGTAGATGCCAATGGCCTCCAACAGCAGAAGTCTGAATATAGATGGGGAGGGTTGCGGGCTGGGGAGGAGGAGTTTGTTTCATGTCCTCCAAGAGACACTTACCTGCACGTGAATTCTTGGGGGAGGGAAAAAGAGGGAAAATATGACTCAAATAGAGGAAAAAATGGTCCCTGGATTCAAATGACTGTTTCAAGAATCAAAGACTCCCTTTGGGATCACTTCATTTCATTTTTGCTACTCATTGTTATCATCAATTACTGGACTGAATAAGGAGAATGGCTTCTCTAGAGAATTGGCTCCCTGGTGGGAGAGGGGAAGGGGAAAGGAAAAGGGACCAGGAAATGCAATTCAATCACAGACGTTACCCAGAAACTCAAGGAAAGCATCATTCATTATGTGACAAGAAAGGCACAGTCGCCGAATAGTTTTCAAAGAATCCAACAAACACTCTGAAGACTAGACATGGCTCGGAAGAACATCACCGAGCTGAAAAAGGAAAGGGCACACAATGCACAGCAACAGAAGGGCAATTAGCTTAGTCGTAGCAGGCCTTGGCCGTACCCTAGATCTTAACACTCTCTGTTCCATACACGTTGTAGCCTTCTCTGTAAGTGGCGTAATTCTGGGTGGTGGCGGCAGGAGCAGGCTTAAAGTTTTGAGTGTTCTTCGTGAGTTTCATGCGTTTGGATTCCGCTCGGGATTTGTAGCAGAACTCTATCAGAGCCACCATCATGGCCAACCCCAGGCCTCCAACTAGGATATAGAACACGCCGGCCACGTTGCTCAGACTCAGAGCGCTGGTCTTGTCCTAAGAGAAACGGACAATGTGATTAGTTGGTGGGAAAATCACAGGCAGTGGGACATCATCATGCTTTGCAACAGTTCAGGGCTGTCCTATGCTGTCAAGATAACTAAACACAGGCATAGATGGTATGGCTCAGCCCTGGCAACTGGCTTGTGTTATACAATGAGTAGATTATGCTTCCACTGACTGTTATGATCCCAGGGGTCCTACCACCTCAAAAAATGTTAAAAACATAACCCCCTGACAACTAGCTTTAGGAACCAAAGAGTAAATGGAAGCATAATTCATCCCTTTGCCAGGCTCAATAAACACCTATTGTCAGAATTCAGCCATGACATCCATCTCTCTCTCTCTCTCTCTCTCTCTCTCTCTCTCTCTCTCTCTCTCTCTCTCTCTCTCTCTCTCTATTTCTCCCCCTCTCTCCAAGTAACACTTTTCATTTGGGAACCTAAAGTATTCTTTGCTCCGAGCTGGGGACATTCTTTGCCAGGGTCTTTATATCAGTGTTTGTTCCACCTCTTTCTCAGTGCTTGAGAGATCACTCTGGGACTAGCTTTGATTAGGGTGGCAAGTCTCTCTGCTGATGGACTCCATCTGCAGTAGAGGTGAGTCTGTCAACGTCCTCCCAAGAGCTACAGGGGCCTAGTAGGAAGCCCCATTAGTCCCTGATTGGCTCCATTTACACATCAGGGAACATTTCTAGGAGGCTGGCAATTAAAAAAAAATACCAGCTCCTTTTAAAACTTAGATTTCAAGTGAATGTCAAGGATAATCTTTAAAAATACTATACTGATCATAAGCTTTCTATTTGCTAATTTTTAAAAGTGAGAAAGACGGTCAGTTACTTTCAGGTCAGACTGCAAATTTGACTAAGCTAAGACTGCATGAGAAAGCAAAACCTGGATTGCTGAATAATGGAAAGGAAAAAAAATTGCTACCTGGACCCCACCTTCAAGGTAGGACTGACCAAGGGAGGGAGGGGGGGTTTTCATTGAAAAAGTAGCATTTTGTAATCTGTTTAGAGGGAATTGTAACCATTTTGCTACTGGATTTAGCAGAATGATTTGCTCACCATCAGATCATTACCCCAGTGGATTGATTCCCTGTTTTAGCTAGAATGCGATGGGGAGCCAGCAGGGATGCTGAGTCACACGAGGAACATAGCCAATCCTTGTGTCTTTAAGTCAATTAAAGTTAGGTGGGAAAGATTATCCGTATGTATGGCCATGTCCACGTCTCTATTTCTTAGAAGCTAGTCTTATACTTATTTGCACTGATGCAAAGGCCAATTGAAGTTGGATTGTATGTGAAGGACGATGGAAAATATCCCTACAGGAAACCTTGTGATGCATTGCTCATTTAGGAGAAGTGACGTGGTTCAAATTGAGGAAGAGATACAAAATATATGTCACCTGCGTCAATGGATCAATTTTACATTGGCTCCCCCAGCTCCCCTAATCTCCTCACCCCAATCCCACTATTGGATTTTCATGCGTGTGCAACGTTTGTTGAACAAAAAATGTTCCTTGACATGACTCCTATAAGCTGTGGCAATGAGAGTTCTGGGCTCCCAGGCAATCATGCCATTTATGGCCATGAGACTTAAGAGCTACAGTAGCAAAATGGTTCAGTGCATAGGGGGAAATGAATGTTGGCGTTTCATGAAATGAATTAACCGATCCCACAATATTAGTTTAAAGAAAGAAAAAAAGGAAAAAAAAAAAAACGGAAACTCAAAGGAAAAAAAAAACTTTCTTGGGGGAGCAAAGGGATAGAGGGGTGGGGTGAGGGAGAGGCGGGGAAGAGTGTTTCATGCTTATCAATGTGATGTTAATCCTGACGATGTATACCCTCAACGAGCATGCGGCTAGATCTCAAAAGCGCTCCAAACAGCTTTGGAAGTGAGAAATGGGACAGACTTGGTGGCCTTAGAGAACCACTCAGGTGCTGGACTTGATTCAACAGCAGCTGGAATGAAGCTGATTCATGAATTCTTCCAGAGACCAGTCTGGTTTCCCGGTTTGAGGGTGGGGCCAGCACAATATTAAAATGACCAAAAGTACTTACAACTTACAAAGTCTCTGATACTGGAAGAGAAAAAAAAAAGCTATCGTGATTGATTCTTCTTCTTCTTCTTTTTTTTTTTTTTTGGTGTGATTTTGGAATTGTTTTCTCCTTGAGCCTTTAAAATGTAAAATACACTGGAACCCCCTTAGAATATACTCGGGCATAATGCTGTCAGCCTGGTGCGATATGGCTGGTCCCCAAGGCCCATCCTTGTTCTGTCGCTTTAAGAGTAGAATTATAAGGGGGTCCCATTGTATTGAGGTAGGGTTGTGTGTGTCTGTGCACATGTGTGCATGCATGTGTGTGCATGTGCATGTGTGTGCGTGCGTGTGTGCATGTGTGTGTGTGTGTGTGCGGGTGTTGTTTTGGGAAAGCCATTTCAGGGGGAATCAAATAAACAGTAGGTCAAACTGCAATTGCTAATCAGTACAAAAAGACCGCCAGCGACTGACCTTACTCCCAGAGTCCTTGGCTCCGCACTCCCCCTTATCGTACCACCATTTGTTTTTCAGCTTGTCTAAGATGCCTTGTTCACTGAGTTTCAATACTGCAAGGTTTACAGGCGTTCTTCACGTGGGAAATAACATAAATAACATTATATTATGTTATTTTATGTTATTCAAGCTTCAAACTACTTTAAAACTATAGAAAGCGATAAAGCAGGGAGCCCTGGCCACAGTCATTTTAGACACTGCAGGCAACCTGAGCATTTTGACCTTATCAAACTTTCCACTAGAGCATCTCTATATTTACCAGGGCCTGCCCATATCGCTTTGAGTAATCGGCACACACTGTTAAATAACGAGGGTAGAAAAACAAGGCAGTCACTTGTTGGGGCGGGCTCTCTCTCCCCATGGATGCAATTGTCTGACTGCCGCTTACTGCGAGTTGGGTTTGATCTAACTGGGCGTCTTGTTGGACTTCCAGACAGAAAACATTTTGGGGCAAGGGAAGTAGCTGAGGAGAAGAACAAGAAGGGAATTCACATTATAGACAGAAAAGCAGAATGCAACAGATCAGACATCGGTGTTGTTGTCGCTGTCGTTGGTCATCCCCTTCCTCAGCCACGAGCCACGTGAACATAGTGGCTGGGAAAGTTCATGGAAACATTCACTGGAGAGGCTTGAACAGGCCCTTGAGTCTTTGTTAATACCACAAGTATTTCTTGACCCAAGGCACACCTAAGAGCACACACCTCTGTTGGTGTCCTCCCTTTAGGGCTCATTGTGGGGTGGGGGTGACCCTGGGCTTTCAAGGGCACTGCCAGAGGAGGTCCTACCAAGCTGCAAAGATTTCTGTTCTGGGATGAGCCCTGGACTCTGTGTCTGGCAGCTGAGGATCAACTTGGTTAAGTGTGTGGAGGCCCACCACCAGAAATGGGGTGTGGGGGGGATAGAGACTCAAACTTTTTTTTTCTATAGAGACTCATGAAAGTTGTCTGCTAAGGCTTGGAGGGCTTGGCCTTTATGTGGGTAGTGGGAGGATTCGAGATCCAAGTTGCTTGAAGCATCAAAGCAAAAGTACACATGGCAACATTCTAGAGCTACAAGTAGGGGCCACATGTGAGTCAGGTTAAGAGAGAACAGGGGGCTAGACTCTGGGTCGCCTTCTAACTGCTGGGACTCTATGAATCCAAAGACACAGATCATCCTTGGCCATCGAAAGGCCACTTTGGATTCAAAGGCCAACCACTTGGGAGGCAACTAGTTGATGCCAGATGGTGCCAAGGACACTGCTGATTCCATAGCTGTGTAGGGGAGCCAGGTGGCCTCTGTATGTGTCATGGGGGCTTCTCTCTGCAAATAGACTGGGAACACTCCTCAGAGGTAAAATTTCCAGGCCACTGGTGCCCTCCAAATGGGCAAGAAGGACATTTGCTGCCCCCAGTTCATCAGAACTTGGGTGGGCCTGTCCTTGCCCTGGGGTAACCAACATTATCTCTGGGGTTGTTTTCTCATCTGATGACGACGATGATAATTCTTTATCCCCTGTCTTCTCTCTAGGGAAATTGACTGTTCAATGAAATATCTCTAGTTGCTTTGGATAAAAGGGCATTATAGAGATAACACAGTATTAGCTTATCACAAGGCAAAGTCAACAGAAAAACCAGTAGGAATTAAAACGACTATTGCATACTCTGAATCATGCAGAAAGATCAATCACTGATGGTATCCCAGCCAGCCCTGGTACCACGACTAAGCTGCCCACTTACTCTCTATAGGAGATGATGAAGGTCACCATGGACATTCCACAATGCTCCTTTCATCCCACAAATGCATCTGACTAATCGCCTTTTGCTGACCAATGCCAATCTTACCACAGGCACAGAGGGCTGAGCCTTCCTGCCTTTCTTACCATCACCAACTTTGGGATGTGTAATGTGGCTTCTTAATCGAGGACCCTTCAGACAATGGAAGGTTGATGATGCAGGCTATTGTAGGATACTGGATCCTGCATTTCATCATACAACTGGGAAAGTCCTTGGGGAGACATCTCTTCAATGCCCTGTGGCCAGGGTCTTTTGAATTGAGAAGGGGGAGGGAATTGAAGGGGGTGCTGAATGATGGGGTGCTTCAAAGGAAGCTTGAAGTCCCATTATGATATTACCTGGGGCTAAAAACCAGAGGACTAAGGGAATTCTTTCTTTCTTTTTTTTTTTTGGCAAGGCAATGAAGGTTAAGTGACTAGTAAGTGTCAAGCGTCTGAGTATTTGAACTCAGGTCCTCCTGAATCCAGGGCCGGTTCTCTATCCACTGCCACCTAGCGGAATTCTTTTTTTTTTCTTTTTTTGGTGAGGCAATTGGGGTTAAGTGACTTGCCTAGGGTCACACAGCTAGTAAGTGTTAAGTGTCTGAGGCCGGATTTGAACTCAGGTCCTCCTGACTCCAGGGCTGGTGCTCTATCCACTGTGCCACTTATCTGCCCCCCCAAGGGAATTCTTAAAGCTGGGCTAGGTAACCTCTGATACTGAGGTCTCTTGGGGCCCCTGAATCATTGTTGTCTGGCCCATCTTTACTACTCCCAGAAAACACCCTCTATATTATTTTCTTCTTCCTCCTTTACACTTCTCTTCTTTTCTTTTCCTCTCTCTTTTTCCCATTTATTTTCCCTGTCTATGCTTTGGCCTGGGTTTATACAACCTAGGGCTGGTGTCTACACAAAAATGCCACAGAATTATCAGGAGGTGTGTCTCTTGGCCCCTCTGGGCTTCATTTCTCTGCCTATCTCTGACCTTTTGACACTTCCTCTCCCTCTGCTCCAAGGTATTCTGGACTTTCCTGGCCTTACTTGGGTTGGCTCAGGTTTCCTCATGGTGATTATCACTCTGCCAAGTTCCCTTTGCTTCAAAGTTATCCCTCACTGCTCTTTGGCAACCAAAACTCCGACTTTCTCAATTTGGGTGGTTTCTGCTTAACACTATTTCCACAAAGTGGTGAAAAGCCATTTGAAGGGGACTAGTAGAACTCAAAAGAAGGACTTGTTTATGCAGAGGCTCATAGGATCCCAGATCTAGAGGTGGAAACGAGGACCTTAGGGGTCATCAAGTACAACTGCCTTATTTTACAGATGAAGAAACTGAGACCCAGGGAGGTAAAGTGACTTGTCCAGGGTCACATAAATAATTGTCCGAGGCCAGATTTAACTCAGGTCTTTCTAACTCCTGCCTTGGTAGAAAGTGTGGATATTCTTCTGAGCAGGGGAGGCCTTCCGGGTGGCCCTTGGCTCACTCGGTTTCCCTCTTCTCCAACTGGAAGGTTGCCAGTCCTTGCCTTGGGCTTGTTCAGTGGTTCCCGGGCCCCCTGTGGGATTGCTTCTCAGAAGTTGCTGAGCTCTGCCTGAAAGCACTGAGTCCCACAACTGACATACAGTGAGTGGGTCATTACATTGCCATTGCTGACAAGCACCATAGGCCAGCAGAAACTATAGCCTTTGAATGGGAAAAAATACCCTCAATCAAGTCCAATCCATTTCAGAACACATCACAAAAGCAGGCAAAGGAAAGTATAGATAGATATGTCCACTTAAGGAGGCCAGGATGGTTGCCAAGAAAACAAACAGAGCATACTTTCAAAGCCAAATCTCCTACAACTGTATGCCTCACTGGGGGCAGGAGCAGGGAGAAGGGGGCACCTCGCAAAGTTCTCAACACACAGTTAACCCTGTTTGCAACACACAGTATGATCCCTGTCACAAAGTCACAAGAAAGCTTTTCCTTTGCTCAAACTGCCTACCCACTGTTTGAAATGTAGAATGTCAGACCTAGGGTTTGAAGGGACCACAGATGCCATCTTGGCCAACCCCTTCATTTTATGTATTGGGAAACTGAGGTACATGGAGGGGTGAATTAACTTGTTCAGAGTCACCCATAGGATTCTAGGTCTAGAGCTGGAAGGGCCCTCGGAAACCATGTAGGCCAAACCCATCATTCTATAGATTGAGAAACTGTGAGCCAAGGAGACTCATCTCCTTGGTAGGACCAGAGCTCTAGAGATGGAACATACTTTAGAGGTCATTTAGTATTTTACAGGTGAAGAGACTGAGGCCCAGGGAGGGGAAGGTCATAGGATCACAATTGTAGAGCTGGAAGGGACTTTATTTTTATTTAATTTTTTTTTGTGGGGCAATGAGGGTTAAGTGACTTGCCCAGGGTCACACAGCTAGTAAGTGTCAAGTGTCTAAGGCCGGATTTGAACTCAGGTCCTTCTGAATCCAGGGCCGGTGCTTTATCCACTGTTGGAAGGGGCTTTAGAGGGCAAATTCCCTAATTTTACAGGTAAAGAAACTGAGGCCCAAGGAGATTTGAACTGAAGCTACTTGACCAAAGAGGCCAGATAAGAATCCAGGCCTATTATAAATCTGCTCTTTCCTCTAGCCCCTATTTGGTGCTGAGTGAACTTAAGGGAACTTTGACCTTATTGTTAGGACTGGTTACAGACTTACTTGTCAGCCGTGGACAGCAA